>NW_027415761.1:0-87587 GCF_964106895.1 Numenius arquata
AGTAGTGTTCTGCAGGGGCCCGTAAGGTTCCTTCCGTAGGGGCTGGCAGTGTTCCGTAGGGGCCTGTAGGTTTGTGTAAGTGCCCGCAGCAGTCTGTAGGAGTCTGTGGGATTCTGTAAGGTTCCGGAGGGTTCTGCAGGGTGCCGTAGGGGCCCCTAGAGTTCCGTAGTGGCTGGTAAAGTTCCGTAGGGCCCTGTGGGGTTCTGTATGGACCTGTAGGTTCCGTAGGGGCCTGCAGGGTTCTGTAAGTGCCCGCAGGTGTCTGTAGGGTTCCGTAGGGTCTGTAGGGTTCCGTAGGCACCTGCAGTGTTCTGTAGGAGCCCATAGGGTTTTAGTGTGGTTCCGTTGTGTCGCTAAGGGTCTTGTAGAGTGCTGTCGGGTCCTGGAGTATTCTGTAGGTTTCCAGAGGGGCTCGTAGGGTTCCGTTGAAAACTGTAGGGTTCCCTAGGGGCCCGTGGAGTCCCGTAGATTTCCGTAGGGTCCTGTAGGGTTGTGTAAGTGCCCGCAGGGGTTGGTAGGAGCTTGTAGGGTGCCATAAGTTTCCAGAGGGTTGTGTAGGGTTCCGTAGGGGCTGTGGTGTTTCCTAGGGACCTGTAGAGTCTCGTACAGTTCCGTAGGGTCCTGTAGGTTTCCATAAGTGCCCGCAGAGGTCTGAAGGGGCCCGTACTGTTCCGTAAGGATCCATAGGGCTCCGTAGAGCTTCGTAGGTTCCCTAGAGGCCTCTGGAGTACCGCAGGAGCCAGTAGTGTTCTGTAGGGCCCCGTAGGGTTCCTTCCATAGGGGCTGGCAGTGTTCCGTAGGGTCCTCTAGGGTTGAGTAAGTGCCCGCAGGAGTCTGTAGGAATCCGTGGGATTCTGTAAGGTTCTGGAGGGTTCTGCAGGGTTCCGTAGGGGCCCGTAGAGTTCCGTAGTGGCTGGTAAAGTTCCCTAGGGCCCTGTACCGTTCCGTAACTGCCTGCAAGGGTCTTTAGGCTTCCGTAGGGGCTGGTAGGGTTCCATAAAGTTCCGTGGGTTCCTGCAGAGTTCTGCAAGTGCCCGCAAGGGACTGTAGGGGCCCACAGTGTTTCTGTCAGGTTCCGTAGAGTTCCGTAGGGGCCATAGGTTTCCGTAGCGGCTTGGTAGTATTCCGTAGGGGTCTGTAGGGTTCCGTAGGCACCTGCAGTGTTCTGTAGGAGCCCATAGGGTTTTAGTGAGGTTCCGTTGTGTTGCTAAGGGTCTTGTAGAGTTCTGTCGGGTCCTGGAGTATTCTGTAGGGTTCCAGAGGGGCTCGTAGGGTTCCGTCGAAATCTGTAGGCTTCCCTAGGGGCCCGTGGAGTCCCGTAGATTTCCGTAGGGACCTGTAGGGTTGTGTAAGTGCCCGCAGGCGTTGGTAGGAGCTTGTAGGGTGCCATAAGTTTCCAGAGGGTTGTGTAGGGTTCCGTAGAGGCCTGTGGTGTTCCCTAGGGGCCTGTAGAGTCTCGTACAGTTCCGTAGGGTCCTGTAGGTTTCCATAAGCGCCCGCAGAGGTCTGAAGGGGCCCGTACTGTTCTGTAAGGATCCATAGGGCTCCATAGAGCTTCGTAGGTTCCCTAGAGGCCTCTGGAGTACCGCAGGAGCCAGTAGTCTTCTGTAGGGGCCCGTAGGGTTCCTTCCATAGGGGCTGGCAGTGTTCCGTAGGGGCCTGTAGGTTTGTGTAAGTGCCCGCAGCAGTCTGTAGGAGTCTGTGGGATTCTGTAAGGTTCCGGAGGGTTCTGCAGGGTGCCGTAGGGGCCCGTAGAGTTCCGTAGTGGCTGGTAAAGTTCCGTAGGGCCCTGTGGGGTTCTGTGTGGACCTGTAGGGTTCCGTAGGGGCCTGCAGGGTTCTGTAAGTGCCCGCAGGTGTCTGTAGGGTTCCGTAGGGGTCTGTAGGGTTCCGTAGGCACCTGCAGTGTTCTGTAGGAGCCCATAGGGTTTTAGTGTGGTTCCGTTGTGTCGCTAAGGGTCTTGTAGAGTGCTGTCGGGTCCTGGAGTATTCTGTAGGGTTCCAGAGGGGCTCGTAGGATTCGTTGAAATCCGTAGGCTCCCTAGGGGCCCGTGGAGTCCCGTAGATTTCCGTAGGGACCTGTAGGGTTGTGTAAGTGCCCGCAGGGGTTGGTAGGAGCTTGTAGGGTGCCATAAGTTTCCGGAGGGTTCCGTAGAGGCCTGTGGTGTTCCCTAGGGGCCTGTAGAGTCTCGTACAGTTCCGTAGGGTCCTGTAGGTTTCCATAAGCGCCCGCAGAGGTCTGAAGGGGCCCGTACTGTTCCGTAAGGATCCATAGGGCTCCGTAGAGCTTCGTAGGTTCCCTAGAGGCCTGTAGAGTACCGCAGGAGCCAGTAGTGTTCTGTAGGGGTCCGTAAGGTTCCTTCCATAGGGGCTGGCAGTGTTCCGTAGGGTCCTCTAGGGTTGAGTAAGTGCCCGCAGGAGTCTCTAGGAATCTGTGGGATTCTGTAAGGTTCTGGAGGGTTCTGCAGGGTTCCGTAGGGCCCCTAGAGTTCCTTAGTGGCTGGTAAAGTTCCCTAGGGCCCTGTACCGTTCCGTAACTGCCTGCAAGGGTCTTTAGGCTTCCGTAGGGGCTGGTAGGGTTCCATAAAGTTCCGTGGGTTCCTGCAGAATTCTGCAAGTGCCCGCAAGGGCCTGTAGGGGCCCACAGTGTTTCTGTCAGGTTCCGTAGAGTTCCGTAGGGGCCATAGGTTTCCGTAGCGGCTGGTAGTATTCCGTAGGGGTCTGTAGGGTTCCGTAGGCACCTGCAGTGTTCTGTAGGAGCCCATAGGGTTTTAGTGAGGTTCCGTTGTGTTGCTAAGGGTCTTGTAGAGTGCTGTCGGGTCCTGGAGTATTCTGTAGGGTTCCACAGGGCCTCGTAGGGTTCCATCGAAATCTGTAGGGTTCCCTAGGGGCCCATAGAATCCTGTAGATTTCCGTAGGGACCTGTAGGGTTGTGTAAGTGCCCACAGGGGTTGGTAGGAGCTTGTTGGGTTCCATAAGTTTCCAGAGGGTGGTGTAGGGTTGCGTAGGGGCCTGTGGTGTTCCCTAGGGGCCTGGAGAGTCTCATACGGTTCCGTAGGGGCCTGTGGTGTTCCCTAGGGGCCTGTAGAGTCTCGTACAGTTCTGTAGGGTCCTGTAGGTTTCCATAAGCGCCCGCAGAGGTCTGAAGGGGCCCGTACTGTTCCGTAAGGATCCATAGGGCTCCGTAGAGCTTCGTAGGTTCCCTAGAGGCCTCTGGAGTACCGCAGGAGCCAGTAGTGTTCTGTAGGGCCCCGTAGGGTTCCTTCCATAGGGGCTGGCAGTGTTCCGTAGGGTCCTCTAGGGTTGAGTAAGTGCCCGCAGCAGTCTGTAGGAATCCGTGGGATTCTGTAAGGTTCTGGAGGGTTCTGCAGGGTTCCGTAGGGGCCCGTAGAGTTCCGTAGTGGCTGGTAAAGTTCCCTAGGGCCCTGTACCGTTCCGTAACTGCCTGCAAGGGTCTTTAGGCTTCCGTAGGGGCTGGTAGGGTTCCATAAAGTTCCGTGGGTTCCTGCAGAGTTCTGCAAGTGCCCGCAAGGGCCTGTAGGGGCCCACAGTGTTTCTGTCAGGTTCCGTAGAGTTCCGTAGGGGCCATAGGTTTCCGTAGCGGCTGGTAGTATTCTGTAGGGGTCTGTAGGGTTCCGTAGGCACCTGCAGTGTTCTGTAGGAGCCCATAGGGTTTTAGTGAGGTTCCGTTGTGTTGCTAAGGGTCTTGTAGAGTTCTGTCGGGTCCTGGAGTATTCTGTAGGGTTCCAGAGGGGCTCGTAGGGTTCCGTCGAAATCTGTAGGCTTCCCTAGGGGCCCGTGGAGTCCCGTAGATTTCCGTAGGGACCTGTAGGGTTGTGTAAGTGCCCGCAGGGGTTGGTAGGAGCTTGTAGGGTGCCATAAGTTTCCAGAGGGTTGTGTAGGGTTCCGTAGAGGCCTGTGGTGTTCCCTAGGGGCCTGTAGAGTCTCGTACAGTTCCGTAGGGTCCTGTAGGTTTCCATAAGCGCCCGCAGAGGTCTGAAGGGGCCCGTACTGTTCTGTAAGGATCCATAGGGCTCCATAGAGCTTCGTAGGTTCCCTAGAGGCCTCTGGAGTACCGCAGGAGCCAGTAGTCTTCTGTAGGGGCCCGTAGGGTTCCTTCCATAGGGGCTGGCAGTGTTCCGTAGGGGCCTGTAGGTTTGTGTAAGTGCCCGCAGCAGTCTGTAGGAGTCTGTGGGATTCTGTAAGGTTCCGGAGGGTTCTGCAGGGTGCCGTAGGGGCCCGTAGAGTTCCGTAGTGGCTGGTAAAGTTCCGTAGGGCCCTGTGGGGTTCTGTGTGGACCTGTAGGGTTCCGTAGGGGCCTGCAGGGTTCTGTAAGTGCCCGCAGGTGTCTGTAGGGTTCCGTAGGGGTCTGTAGGGTTCCGTAGGCACCTGCAGTGTTCTGTAGGAGCCCATAGGGTTTTAGTGTGGTTCCGTTGTGTCGCTAAGGGTCTTGTAGAGTGCTGTCGGGTCCTGGAGTATTCTGTAGGGTTCCAGAGGGGCTCGTAAGGTTCCGTTGAAATCCGTAGGGTTCCCTAGGGGCCCGTGGAGTCCCGTAGATTTCCGTAGGGACCTGTAGGGTTGTGTAAGTGCCCGCAGGGGTTGGTAGGAGCTTGTAGGGTGCCATAAGTTTCCGGAGGGTTGTGTAGGGTTCCGTAGAGGCCTGTGGTGTTCCCTAGGGGCCTGTAGAGTCTCGTACAGTTCCGTAGGGTCCTGTAGGTTTCCATAAGCGCCCGCAGAGGTCTGAAGGGGCCCGTACTGTTCCGTAAGGATCCATAGGGCTCCGTAGAGCTTCGTAGGTTCCCTAGAGGCTTCTTGAGTACCGCAGGAGCCAGTAGTGTTCTGCAGGGGCCCGTAAGGTTCCTTCCGTAGGGGCTGGCAGTGTTCCGTAGGGGCCTGTAGGTTTGTGTAAGTGCCCGCAGCAGTCTGTAGGAGTCTGTGGGATTCTGTAAGGTTCCGGAGGGTTCTGCAGGGTGCCGTAGGGGCCCCTAGAGTTCCGTAGTGGCTGGTAAAGTTCCGTAGGGCCCTGTGGGGTTCTGTATGGACCTGTAGGGTTCCGTAGGGGCCTGCAGGGTTCTGTAAGTGCCCGCAGGTGTCTGTAGGGTTCCGTAGGGGTCTGTAGGGTTCCGTAGGCACCTGCAGTGTTCTGTAGGAGCCCATAGGGTTTTAGTGTGGTTCCGTTGTGTCGCTAAGGGTCTTGTAGAGTGCTGTCGGGTCCTGGAGTATTCTGTAGGTTTCCAGAGGGGCTCGTAGGGTTCCGTTGAAAACTGTAGGGTTCCCTAGGGGCCCGTGGAGTCCCGTAGATTTCCGTAGGGTCCTGTAGGGTTGTGTAAGTGCCCGCAGGGGTTGGTAGGAGCTTGTAGGGTGCCATAAGTTTCCAGAGGGTTGTGTAGGGTTCCGTAGGGGCCTGTGGTGTTTCCTAGGGACCTGTAGAGTCTCGTACAGTTCCGTAGGGTCCTGTAGGTTTCCATAAGTGCCCGCAGAGGTCTGAAGGGGCCCGTACTGTTCCGTAAGGATCCATAGGGCTCCGTAGAGCTTCGTAGGTTCCCTAGAGGCCTCTGGAGTACCGCAGGAGCCAGTAGTGTTCTGTAGGGCCCCGTAGGGTTCCTTCCATAGGGGCTGGCAGTGTTCCGTAGGGTCCTCTAGGGTTGAGTAAGTGCCCGCAGGAGTCTGTAGGAATCCGTGGGATTCTGTAAGGTTCTGGAGGGTTCTGCAGGGTTCCGTAGGGGCCCGTAGAGTTCCGTAGTGGCTGGTAAAGTTCCCTAGGGCCCTGTACCGTTCCGTAACTGCCTGCAAGGGTCTTTAGGCTTCCGTAGGGGCTGGTAGGGTTCCATAAAGTTCCGTGGGTTCCTGCAGAGTTCTGCAAGTGCCCGCAAGGGACTGTAGGGGCCCACAGTGTTTCTGTCAGGTTCCGTAGAGTTCCGTAGGGGCCATAGGTTTCCGTAGCGGCTGGTAGTATTCCGTAGGGGTCTGTAGGGTTCCGTAGGCACCTGCAGTGTTCTGTAGGAGCCCATAGGGTTTTAGTGAGGTTCCGTTGTGTTGCTAAGGGTCTTGTAGAGTTCTGTCGGGTCCTGGAGTATTCTGTAGGGTTCCAGAGGGGCTCGTAGGGTTCCGTCGAAATCTGTAGGCTTCCCTAGGGGCCCGTGGAGTCCCGTAGATTTCCGTAGGGACCTGTAGGGTTGTGTAAGTGCCCGCAGGCGTTGGTAGGAGCTTGTAGGGTGCCATAAGTTTCCAGAGGGTTGTGTAGGGTTCCGTAGAGGCCTGTGGTGTTCCCTAGGGGCCTGTAGAGTCTCGTACAGTTCCGTAGGGTCCTGTAGGTTTCCATAAGCGCCCGCAGAGGTCTGAAGGGGCCCGTACTGTTCTGTAAGGATCCATAGGGCTCCATAGAGCTTCGTAGGTTCCCTAGAGGCCTCTGGAGTACCGCAGGAGCCAGTAGTCTTCTGTAGGGGCCCGTAGGGTTCCTTCCATAGGGGCTGGCAGTGTTCCGTAGGGGCCTGTAGGTTTGTGTAAGTGCCCGCAGCAGTCTGTAGGAGTCTGTGGGATTCTGTAAGGTTCCGGAGGGTTCTGCAGGGTGCCGTAGGGGCCCGTAGAGTTCCGTAGTGGCTGGTAAAGTTCCGTAGGGCCCTGTGGGGTTCTGTGTGGACCTGTAGGGTTCCGTAGGGGCCTGCAGGGTTCTGTAAGTGCCCGCAGGTGTCTGTAGGGTTCCGTAGGGGTCTGTAGGGTTCCGTAGGCACCTGCAGTGTTCTGTAGGAGCCCATAGGGTTTTAGTGTGGTTCCGTTGTGTCGCTAAGGGTCTTGTAGAGTGCTGTCGGGTCCTGGAGTATTCTGTAGGGTTCCAGAGGGGCTCGTAGGATTCCGTTGAAATCCGTAGGCTTCCCTAGGGGCCCGTGGAGTCCCGTAGATTTCCGTAGGGACCTGTAGGGTTGTGTAAGTGCCCGCAGGGGTTGGTAGGAGCTTGTAGGGTGCCATAAGTTTCCGGAGGGTTCCGTAGAGGCCTGTGGTGTTCCCTAGGGGCCTGTAGAGTCTCGTACAGTTCCGTAGGGTCCTGTAGGTTTCCATAAGCGCCCGCAGAGGTCTGAAGGGGCCCGTACTGTTCCGTAAGGATCCATAGGGCTCCGTAGAGCTTCGTAGGTTCCCTAGAGGCCTGTAGAGTACCGCAGGAGCCAGTAGTGTTCTGTAGGGGTCCGTA
Source organism: Numenius arquata (assembly GCF_964106895.1). NCBI lineage: Eukaryota > Metazoa > Chordata > Aves > Charadriiformes > Scolopacidae > Numenius > Numenius arquata. Next base: position 7,186 of record NW_027415761.1, read on the forward strand.
AGGTTCCTTCCATAGGGGCTGGCAGTGTTCCGTAGGGTCCTCTAGGGTTGAGTAAGTGCCCGCAGGAGTCTCTAGGAATCTGTGGGATTCTGTAAGGTTCTGGAGGGTTCTGCAGGGTTCCGTAGGGGCCCCTAGAGTTCCTTAGTGGCTGGTAAAGTTCCCTAGGGCCCTGTACCGTTCCGTAACTGCCTGCAAGGGTCTTTAGGCTTCCGTAGGGGCTGGTAGGGTTCCATAAAGTTCCGTGGGTTCCTGCAGAATTCTGCAAGTGCCCGCAAGGGCCTGTAGGGGCCCACAGTGTTTCTGTCAGGTTCCGTAGAGTTCCGTAGGGGCCATAGGTTTCCGTAGCGGCTGGTAGTATTCCGTAGGGGTCTGTAGGGTTCCGTAGGCACCTGCAGTGTTCTGTAGGAGCCCATAGGGTTTTAGTGAGGTTCCGTTGTGTTGCTAAGGGTCTTGTAGAGTGCTGTCGGGTCCTGGAGTATTCTGTAGGGTTCCACAGGGCCTCGTAGGGTTCCATCGAAATCTGTAGGGTTCCCTAGGGGCCCATAGAATCCTGTAGATTTCCGTAGGGACCTGTAGGGTTGTGTAAGTGCCCACAGGGGTTGGTAGGAGCTTGTTGGGTTCCATAAGTTTCCAGAGGGTGGTGTAGGGTTGCGTAGGGGCCTGTGGTGTTCCCTAGGGGCCTGGAGAGTCTCATACGGTTCCGTAGGGGCCTGTGGTGTTCCCTAGGGGCCTGTAGAGTCTCGTACAGTTCTGTAGGGTCCTGTAGGTTTCCATAAGCGCCCGCAGAGGTCTGAAGGGGCCCGTACTGTTCCGTAAGGATCCATAGGGCTCCGTAGAGCTTCGTAGGTTCCCTAGAGGCCTGTAGAGTACCGCAGGAGCCAGTAGTGTTCTGTAGGGCCCTGTAGGGTGTTTTCCATAGGGGCTGGCAGTGTTCCGTAGGGTCCTCTAGGGTTGAGTAAGTGCCCGCAGGAGTCTGTAGGAATCCGTGGGATTCTGTAAGGTTCTGGAGGGTTCTGCAGGGTTCCGTAGGGGCCCGTAGAGTTCCGTAGTGGCTGGTAAAGTTCCCTAGGGCCCTGTACCGTTCCGTAACTGCCTGCAAGGCTCTTTAGGCTTCCGTAGGGGCTGGTAGGGTTCCATAAAGTTCCGCGGGTTCCTGCAGAGTTCTGCAAGTGCCCGCAAGGGCCTGTAGGGGCCCACAGTGTTTCTGTCAGGTTCCGTAGAGTTCCGTAGGGGCCATATTTTACTGTAGTGGCTGGTAGTATTCCGTAGGGGTCTGTAGGGTTCCGTAGGTGCCTGCAGTGTTCTGTAGGAGCCCATAGGGTTTTAGTGAGGTTCCGTTGTGTTGCTAAGGGTCTTGTAGAGTGCTGTCGGGTCCTGGAGTATTCTGTAGGGTTCCAGAGGGGCTCATAGGGTTCCGTTGAAATCCGTAGGGTTCCCTAGGGGCCCGTGGAGTCCCGTAGATTTCCGTAGGGGCCTGTAGGGTTGTGTAAGTGCCCGCAGGGGTTGGTAGGAGCTTGTAGGTTGCCATAAGTTTCCAGAGGGTTGTGTAGGGTTCCGTAGAGGCCTGTGGTGTTCCCTAGGGGCCTGTAGAGTCTCGTAGAGTTCCGTAGGGTCCTGTAGGTTTCCATAAGCGCCCGCAGAGGTCTGAAGGGGCCCGTACTGTTCTGTAAGGATCCATAGGGCTCCGTAGAGCTTCGTAGGTTCCCTAGAGGCCTCTGGAGTACCGCAGGATCCAGTAGTGTTCTGTAGGGCCCCGTAGGGTTCCTTCCATAGGGGTTGGCAGTGTTCCGTAGGGGCCTGTAGGTTTGTGTAAGTGCCCGCAGGAGTCTGTAGGAGTCTGTGGGATTCTGTAAGGTTCCGCAGATTTCTGCAGGGTTCCGTAGGGGCCCGTAGAGTTCCGTAGTGGCTGGTAAAGTTCCCTAGGGCCCTGTGGGGTTCTGTATGGACCTGTAGGGTTCCGTAGGGGCCTGCAGGGTTCTGTAAGTGCCCGCAGGTGTCTGTAGGGTTCTGTAGGGGTCTGTAGGGTTCCGTAGGCGCCTGCAGTGTTCTGTAGGAGCCCATAGGGTTTTCGTGAGGTTCCGTTGTGTTGCTAAGGGTCTTGTAGAGTGCTGTCGGGTCCTGGAGTATTCTGTAGGGTTCCAGAGGGGCTCGTAGGGTTCCGTCGAAATCTGTAGGCTTCCCTAGGGGCCCGTGGAGTCCCGTAGATTTCCGTAGGGGCCTGTAGGGTTGTGTAAGTGCCCGCAGGGGTTGGTAGGAGCTTGTAGGGTGCCATAAGTTTCCAGAGGGTTCCGTAGGGGCCTGTGGTGTTCCCTAGGGGCCTGTAGAGTCTCGTACAGTTCCGTAGGGGCCTGTGGTGTTCCCTAGGGGCCTGTAGAGTCTCGTACAGTTCCGTAGGGTCCTGTAGGTTTCCATAAGCGCCCGCAGAGGTCTGAAGGGGCCCGTACTGTTCCGTAAGGATCCATAGGGCTCCGTAGAGCTTCGTAGGTTCCCTAGAGGCCTCTGGAGTACCGCAGGAGCCAGTAGTCTTCTGTAGGGGCCCTTAGGGTTCCTTCCATAGGGGCTGGCAGTGTTCCGTAGGGGCCTGTAGGGTTGTGTAAGTGCCCGCAGCAGTCTGTAGGAGTCTGTGGGATTCTGTAAGGTTCCGGAGGGTTCTGCAGGGTGCCGTAGGGGCCCGTAGAGTTCCGTAGATTTCCGTAGGGGCCTGTAGGGTTGTGTAAGTACCCGCAGGGGTTGGTAGGAGCTTGTAGGGTGCCATAAGTTTCCAGAGGGTTGTGTAGGGTTCCGTAGGGGCCTGTGGTGTTCCCTAGGGGCCTGTAGAGTCTCGTACAGTTCCGTAGGGGCCTGTAGGTTTCCATAAGCGCCCGCAGAGGTCTGAAGGGGCCCGTACTGTTCTGTAAGGATCCATAGGGCTCCGTAGAGCTTCGTAGGTTCCCTAGAGGCCTCTGGAGTACCGCAGGAGCCAGTAGTCTTCTGTAGGGGCCCGTAAGGTTCCTTCCATAGGGGCTGGCAGTGTTCCGTAGGGGCCTGTAGGGTTGTGTAAGTGCCCGCAGCAGTCTGTAGGAGTCTGTGGGATTCTGTAAGGTTCCGGAGGGTTCTGCAGGGTGCCGTAGGGGCCCGTAGAGTTCCTTAGTGGCTGGTAAAGTTCCCTAGGGCCCTGTGGGGTTCTGTATGGACTTGTAGCGTTCCGTAGGGGCCTGCAGGATTCTGTAAGTGCCCGCAGGTGTCTGTAGGTTTCCGTAGGGGTCTGTAGGGTTCCGTAGGTGCCTGCAGTGTTCTATAGGAGCCCATAGGGTTTTAGTGAGGTTCCGTTGTGTCGCTAAGGGTCTTGTAGAGTGCTGTCGGGTCCTGGAGTATTCTGTAGGGTTCCAGAGGGGCTCGTAAGGTTCCGTTGAAATCCGTAGGGTTCCCTAGGGGCCCGTGGAGTCCCGTAGATTTCCGTAGGGACCTGTAGGGTTGTGTAAGTGCCCGCAGGGGTTGGTAGGAGCTTGTAGGGTGCCATAAGTTTCCGGAGGGTTGTGTAGGGTTCCGTAGAGGCCTGTGGTGTTCCCTAGGGGCCTGTAGAGTCTCGTACAGTTCCGTAGGGTCCTGTAGGTTTCCATAAGCGCCCGCAGAGGTCTGAAGGGGCCCGTACTGTTCCGTAAGGATCCATAGGGCTCCGTAGAGCTTCGTAGGTTCCCTAGAGGCTTCTTGAGTACCGCAGGAGCCAGTAGTGTTCTGCAGGGGCCCGTAAGGTTCCTTCCGTAGGGGCTGGCAGTGTTCCGTAGGGGCCTGTAGGTTTGTGTAAGTGCCCGCAGCAGTCTGTAGGAGTCTGTGGGATTCTGTAAGGTTCCGGAGGGTTCTGCAGGGTGCCGTAGGGGCCCCTAGAGTTCCGTAGTGGCTGGTAAAGTTCCGTAGGGCCCTGTGGGGTTCTGTATGGACCTGTAGGGTTCCGTAGGGGCCTGCAGGGTTCTGTAAGTGCCCGCAGGTGTCTGTAGGGTTCCGTAGGGGTCTGTAGGGTTCCGTAGGCACCTGCAGTGTTCTGTAGGAGCCCATAGGGTTTTAGTGTGGTTCCGTTGTGTCGCTAAGGGTCTTGTAGAGTGCTGTCGGGTCCTGGAGTATTCTGTAGGTTTCCAGAGGGGCTCGTAGGGTTCCGTTGAAAACTGTAGGGTTCCCTAGGGGCCCGTGGAGTCCCGTAGATTTCCGTAGGGTCCTGTAGGGTTGTGTAAGTGCCCGCAGGGGTTGGTAGGAGCTTGTAGGGTGCCATAAGTTTCCAGAGGGTTGTGTAGGGTTCCGTAGGGGCCTGTGGTGTTTCCTAGGGACCTGTAGAGTCTCGTACAGTTCCGTAGGGTCCTGTAGGTTTCCATAAGTGCCCGCAGAGGTCTGAAGGGGCCCGTACTGTTCCGTAAGGATCCATAGGGCTCCGTAGAGCTTCGTAGGTTCCCTAGAGGCCTCTGGAGTACCGCAGGAGCCAGTAGTGTTCTGTAGGGCCCCGTAGGGTTCCTTCCATAGGGGCTGGCAGTGTTCTGTAGGGTCCTCTAGGGTTGAGTAAGTGCCCGCAGGAGTCTGTAGGAATCCGTGGGATTCTGTAAGGTTCTGGAGGGTTCTGCAGGGTTCCGTAGGGGCCCGTAGAGTTCCGTAGTGGCTGGTAAAGTTCCCTAGGGCCCTGTACCGTTCCGTAACTGCCTGCAAGGGTCTTTAGGCTTCCGTAGGGGCTGGTAGGGTTCCATAAAGTTCCGTGGGTTCCTGCAGAGTTCTGCAAGTGCCCGCAAGGGACTGTAGGGGCCCACAGTGTTTCTGTCAGGTTCCGTAGAGTTCCGTAGGGGCCATAGGTTTCCGTAGCGGCTGGTAGTATTCCGTAGGGGTCTGTAGGGTTCCGTAGGCACCTGCAGTGTTCTGTAGGAGCCCATAGGGTTTTAGTGAGGTTCCGTTGTGTTGCTAAGGGTCTTGTAGAGTTCTGTCGGGTCCTGGAGTATTCTGTAGGGTTCCAGAGGGGCTCGTAGGGTTCCGTCGAAATCTGTAGGCTTCCCTAGGGGCCCGTGGAGTCCCGTAGATTTCCGTAGGGACCTGTAGGGTTGTGTAAGTGCCCGCAGGCGTTGGTAGGAGCTTGTAGGGTGCCATAAGTTTCCAGAGGGTTGTGTAGGGTTCCGTAGAGGCCTGTGGTGTTCCCTAGGGGCCTGTAGAGTCTCGTACAGTTCCGTAGGGTCCTGTAGGTTTCCATAAGCGCCCGCAGAGGTCTGAAGGGGCCCGTACTGTTCTGTAAGGATCCATAGGGCTCCATAGAGCTTCGTAGGTTCCCTAGAGGCCTCTGGAGTACCGCAGGAGCCAGTAGTCTTCTGTAGGGGCCCGTAGGGTTCCTTCCATAGGGGCTGGCAGTGTTCCGTAGGGGCCTGTAGGTTTGTGTAAGTGCCCGCAGCAGTCTGTAGGAGTCTGTGGGATTCTGTAAGGTTCCGGAGGGTTCTGCAGGGTGCCGTAGGGGCCCGTAGAGTTCCGTAGTGGCTGGTAAAGTTCCGTAGGGCCCTGTGGGGTTCTGTGTGGACCTGTAGGGTTCCGTAGGGGCCTGCAGGGTTCTGTAAGTGCCCGCAGGTGTCTGTAGGGTTCCGTAGGGGTCTGTAGGGTTCCGTAGGCACCTGCAGTGTTCTGTAGGAGCCCATAGGGTTTTAGTGTGGTTCCGTTGTGTCGCTAAGGGTCTTGTAGAGTGCTGTCGGGTCCTGGAGTATTCTGTAGGGTTCCAGAGGGGCTCGTAGGATTCCGTTGAAATCCGTAGGCTTCCTTAGGGGCCCGTGGAGTCCCGTAGATTTCCGTAGGGACCTGTAGGGTTGTGTAAGTGCCCGCAGGGGTTGGTAGGAGCTTGTAGGGTGCCATAAGTTTCCGGAGGGTTGTGTAGAGGCCTGTGGTGTTCCCTAGGGGCCTGTAGAGTCTCGTACAGTTCCGTAGGGGCCTGTAGGTTTCCATAAGCGCCCGCAGAGGTCTGAAGGGGCCCGTACTGTTCCGTAAGGATCCATAGGGCTCCGTAGAGCTTCGTAGGTTCCCTAGAGGCCTGTAGAGTACCGCAGGAGCCAGTAGTGTTCTGTAGGGGTCCGTAAGGTTCCTTCCATAGGGGCTGGCAGTGTTCCGTAGGGTCCTCTAGGGTTGAGTAAGTGCCCGCAGGAGTCTCTAGGAATCTGTGGGATTCTGTAAGGTTCTGGAGGGTTCTGCAGGGTTCCGTAGGGGCCCCTAGAGTTCCTTAGTGGCTGGTAAAGTTCCCTAGGGCCCTGTACCGTTCCGTAACTGCCTGCAAGGGTCTTTAGGCTTCCGTAGGGGCTGGTAGGGTTCCATAAAGTTCCGTGGGTTCCTGCAGAATTCTGCAAGTGCCCGCAAGGGCCTGTAGGGGCCCACAGTGTTTCTGTCAGGTTCCGTAGAGTTCCGTAGGGGCCATAGGTTTCCGTAGCGGCTGGTAGTATTCCGTAGGGGTCTGTAGGGTTCCGTAGGCACCTGCAGTGTTCTGTAGGAGCCCATAGGGTTTTAGTGAGGTTCCGTTGTGTTGCTAAGGGTCTTGTAGAGTGCTGTCGGGTCCTGGAGTATTCTGTAGGGTTCCACAGGGCCTCGTAGGGTTCCATCGAAATCTGTAGGGTTCCCTAGGGGCCCATAGAATCCTGTAGATTTCCGTAGGGACCTGTAGGGTTGTGTAAGTGCCCACAGGGGTTGGTAGGAGCTTGTTGGGTTCCATAAGTTTCCAGAGGGTGGTGTAGGGTTGCGTAGGGGCCTGTGGTGTTCCCTAGGGGCCTGGAGAGTCTCATACGGTTCCGTAGGGGCCTGTGGTGTTCCCTAGGGGCCTGTAGAGTCTCGTACAGTTCTGTAGGGTCCTGTAGGTTTCCATAAGCGCCCGCAGAGGTCTGAAGGGGCCCGTACTGTTCCGTAAGGATCCATAGGGCTCCGTAGAGCTTCGTAGGTTCCCTAGAGGCCTGTAGAGTACCGCAGGAGCCAGTAGTGTTCTGTAGGGCCCTGTAGGGTGTTTTCCATAGGGGCTGGCAGTGTTCCGTAGGGTCCTCTAGGGTTGAGTAAGTGCCCGCAGGAGTCTGTAGGAATCCGTGGGATTCTGTAAGGTTCTGGAGGGTTCTGCAGGGTTCCGTAGGGGCCCGTAGAGTTCCGTAGTGGCTGGTAAAGTTCCCTAGGGCCCTGTACCGTTCCGTAACTGCCTGCAAGGCTCTTTAGGCTTCCGTAGGGGCTGGTAGGGTTCCATAAAGTTCCGCGGGTTCCTGCAGAGTTCTGCAAGTGCCCGCAAGGGCCTGTAGGGGCCCACAGTGTTTCTGTCAGGTTCCGTAGAGTTCCGTAGGGGCCATATTTTACTGTAGTGGCTGGTAGTATTCCGTAGGGGTCTGTAGGGTTCCGTAGGTGCCTGCAGTGTTCTGTAGGAGCCCATAGGGTTTTAGTGAGGTTCCGTTGTGTTGCTAAGGGTCTTGTAGAGTGCTGTCGGGTCCTGGAGTATTCTGTAGGGTTCCAGAGGGGCTCATAGGGTTCCGTTGAAATCCGTAGGGTTCCCTAGGGGCCCGTGGAGTCCCGTAGATTTCCGTAGGGGCCTGTAGGGTTGTGTAAGTGCCCGCAGGGGTTGGTAGGAGCTTGTAGGTTGCCATAAGTTTCCAGAGGGTTGTGTAGGGTTCCGTAGAGGCCTGTGGTGTTCCCTAGGGGCCTGTAGAGTCTCGTAGAGTTCCGTAGGGTCCTGTAGGTTTCCATAAGCGCCCGCAGAGGTCTGAAGGGGCCCGTACTGTTCTGTAAGGATCCATAGGGCTCCGTAGAGCTTCGTAGGTTCCCTAGAGGCCTCTGGAGTACCGCAGGATCCAGTAGTGTTCTGTAGGGCCCCGTAGGGTTCCTTCCATAGGGGTTGGCAGTGTTCCGTAGGGGCCTGTAGGTTTGTGTAAGTGCCCGCAGGAGTCTGTAGGAGTCTGTGGGATTCTGTAAGGTTCCGCAGATTTCTGCAGGGTTCCGTAGGGGCCCGTAGAGTTCCGTAGTGGCTGGTAAAGTTCCCTAGGGCCCTGTGGGGTTCTGTATGGACCTGTAGGGTTCCGTAGGGGCCTGCAGGGTTCTGTAAGTGCCCGCAGGTGTCTGTAGGGTTCTGTAGGGGTCTGTAGGGTTCCGTAGGCGCCTGCAGTGTTCTGTAGGAGCCCATAGGGTTTTCGTGAGGTTCCGTTGTGTTGCTAAGGGTCTTGTAGAGTGCTGTCGGGTCCTGGAGTATTCTGTAGGGTTCCAGAGGGGCTCGTAGGGTTCCGTCGAAATCTGTAGGCTTCCCTAGGGGCCCGTGGAGTCCCGTAGATTTCCGTAGGGGCCTGTAGGGTTGTGTAAGTGCCCGCAGGGGTTGGTAGGAGCTTGTAGGGTGCCATAAGTTTCCAGAGGGTTCCGTAGGGGCCTGTGGTGTTCCCTAGGGGCCTGTAGAGTCTCGTACAGTTCCGTAGGGGCCTGTGGTGTTCCCTAGGGGCCTGTAGAGTCTCGTACAGTTCCGTAGGGTCCTGTAGGTTTCCATAAGCGCCCGCAGAGGTCTGAAGGGGCCCGTACTGTTCCGTAAGGATCCATAGGGCTCCGTAGAGCTTCGTAGGTTCCCTAGAGGCCTCTGGAGTACCGCAGGAGCCAGTAGTCTTCTGTAGGGGCCCGTAGGGTTCCTTCCATAGGGGCTGGCAGTGTTCCGTAGGGGCCTGTAGGGTTGTGTAAGTGCCCGCAGCAGTCTGTAGGAGTCTGTGGGATTCTGTAAGGTTCCGGAGGGTTCTGCAGGGTTCCGTAGGGGCCCGTAGAGTTCCGTAGATTTCCGTAGGGGCCTGTAGGGTTGTGTAAGTACCCGCAGGGGTTGGTAGGAGCTTGTAGGGTGCCATAAGTTTCCAGAGGGTTGTGTAGGGTTCCGTAGGGGCCTGTGGTGTTCCCTAGGGGCCTGTAGAGTCTCGTACAGTTCCGTAGGGGCCTGTAGGTTTCCATAAGCGCCCGCAGAGGTCTGAAGGGGCCCGTACTGTTCTGTAAGGATCCATAGGGCTCCGTAGAGCTTCGTAGGTTCCCTAGAGGCCTCTGGAGTACCGCAGGAGCCAGTAGTCTTCTGTAGGGGCCCGTAAGGTTCCTTCCATAGGGGCTGGCAGTGTTCCGTAGGGGCCTGTAGGGTTGTGTAAGTGCCCGCAGCAGTCTGTAGGAGTCTGTGGGATTCTGTAAGGTTCCGGAGGGTTCTGCAGGGTGCCGTAGGGGCCCGTAGAGTTCCTTAGTGGCTGGTAAAGTTCCCTAGGGCCCTGTGGGGTTCTGTATGGACTTGTAGCGTTCCGTAGGGGCCTGCAGGATTCTGTAAGTGCCCGCAGGTGTCTGTAGGGTTCCGTAGGGGTCTGTAGGGTTCCGTAGGTGCCTGCAGTGTTCTATAGGAGCCCATAGGGTTTTAGTGAGGTTCCGTTGTGTCGCTAAGGGTCTTGTAGAGTGCTGTCGGGTCCTGGAGTATTCTGTAGGGTTCCAGAGGGGCTCGTAAGGTTCCGTTGAAATCCGTAGGGTTCCCTAGGGGCCCGTGGAGTCCCGTAGATTTCCGTAGGGACCTGTAGGGTTGTGTAAGTGCCCGCAGGGGTTGGTAGGAGCTTGTAGGGTGCCATAAGTTTCCAGAGGGTTGTGTAGGGTTCCGTAGAGGCCTGTGGTGTTCCCTAGGGGCCTGTAGAGTCTCGTACAGTTCCGTAGGGTCCTGTAGGTTTCCATAAGCGCCCGCAGAGGTCTGAAGGGGCCCGTATTGTTCCGTAAGGATCCATAGGGCTCCGTACAGCTTCGTAGGTTCCCTAGTGGCTTCTTGAGTACCGCAGGAGCCAGTAGTGTTCTGCAGGGGCCCGTAAGGTTCCTTCCGTAGGGGCTGGCAGTGTTCCGTAGGGGCCTGTAGGTTTGTGTAAGTGCCCGCAGCAGTCTGTAGGAGTCTGTGGGATTCTGTAAGGTTCCGGAGGGTTCTGCAGGGTGCCGTAGGGGCCCGTAGAGTTCCGTAGTGGCTGGTAAAGTTCCGTAGGGCCCTGTGGGGTTCTGTATGGACCTGTAGGGTTCCGTAGGGGCCTGCAGGGTTCTGTAAGTGCCCGCAGGTGTCTGTAGGGTTCCGTAGGGGTCTGTAGGGTTCCGTAGGCACCTGCAGTGTTCTGTAGGAGCCCATAGGGTTTTAGTGTGGTTCCGTTGTGTCGCTAAGGGTCTTGTAGAGTGCTGTCGGGTCCTGGAGTATTCTGTAGGTTTCCAGAGGGGCTCGTAGGGTTCCGTTGAAAACTGTAGGGTTCCCTAGGGGCCCGTGGAGTCCCGTAGATTTCCGTAGGGTCCTGTAGGGTTGTGTAAGTGCCCGCAGGGGTTGGTAGGAGCTTGTAGGGTGCCATAAGTTTCCAGAGGGTTGTGTAGGGTTCCGTAGGGGCCTGTGGTGTTTCCTAGGGACCTGTAGAGTCTCGTACAGTTCCGTAGGGGCCTGTAGGTTTCCATAAGCGCCCGCAGAGGTCTGAAGGGGCCCGTACTGTTCCGTAAGGATCCATAGGGCTCCGTAGAGCTTCGTAGGTTCCCTAGAGGCCTCTGGAGTACCGCAGGAGCCAGTAGTGTTCTGTAGGGCCCCGTAGGGTTCCTTCCATAGGGGCTGGCAGTGTTCCGTAGGGTCCTCTAGGGTTGAGTAAGTGCCCGCAGCAGTCTGTAGGAATCCGTGGGATTCTGTAAGGTTCTGGAGGGTTCTGCAGGGTTCCGTAGGGGCCCGTAGAGTTCCGTAGTGGCTGGTAAAGTTCCCTAGGGCCCTGTACCGTTCCGTAACTGCCTGCAAGGCTCTTTAGGCTTCCGTAGGGGCTGGTAGGGTTCCATAAAGTTCCGTGGGTTCCTGCAGAGTTCTGCAAGTGCCCGCAAGGGCCTGTAGGGGCCCACAGTGTTTCTGTCAGGTTCCGTAGAGTTCCGTAGGGGCCATAGGTTTCCGTAGCGGCTGGTAGTATTCCGTAGGGGTCTGTAGGGTTCCGTAGGCACCTGCAGTGTTCTGTAGGAGCCCATAGGGTTTTAGTGAGGTTCCGTTGTGTTGCTAAGGGTCTTGTAGAGTTCTGTCGGGTCCTGGAGTATTCTGTAGGGTTCCAGAGGGGCTCGTAGGGTTCCGTCGAAATCCGTAGGCTTCCCTAGGGGCCCGTGGAGTCCCGTAGATTTCCGTAGGGACCTGTAGGGTTGTGTAAGTGCCCGCAGGGGTTGGTAGGAGCTTGTAGGGTGCCATAAGTTTCCAGAGGGTTCCGTAGAGGCCTGTGGTGTTCCCTAGGGGCCTGTAGAGTCTCGTAGAGTTCCGTAGGGTCCTGTAGGTTTCCATAAGCGCCCGCAGAGGTCTGAAGGGGCCCGTACTGTTCCGTAAGGATCCATAGGGCTCTGTAGAGCTTCGTAGGTTCCCTAGAGGCCTGTAGAGTACCGCAGGAGCCAGTAGTGTTCTGTAGGGGTCCGTAAGGTTCCTTCCATAGGGGCTGGCAGTGTTCCGTAGGGTCCTCTAGGGTTGAGTAAGTGCCCGCAGGAGTCTCTAGGAATCTGTGGGATTCTGTAAGGTTCTGGAGGGTTCTGCAGGGTTCCGTAGGGGCCCCTAGAGTTCCTTAGTGGCTGGTAAAGTTCCGTAGGGCCCTGTACCGTTCCGTAACTGCCTGCAAGGGTCTTTAGGCTTCCGTAGGGGCTGGTAGGGTTCCATAAAGTTCCGTGGGTTCCTGCAGAATTCTGCAAGTGCCCGCAAGGGCCTGTAGGGGCCCACAGTGTTTCTGTCAGGTTCCGTAGAGTTCCGTAGGGGCCATAGGTTTCCGTAGCGGCTGGTAGTATTCCGTAGGGGTCTGTAGGGTTCTGTAGGCACCTGCAGTGTTCTGTAGGAGCCCATAGGGTTTTCGTGAGGTTCCGTTGTGTTGCTAAGGGTCTTGTAGAGTGCTGTCGGGTCCTGGAGTATTCTGTAGGGTTCCAGAGGGGCTCATAGGGTTCCGTCGAAATCTGTAGGCTTCCCTAGGGGCCCGTGGAGTCCCGTAGATTTCCGTAGGGGCCTGTAGGGTTGTGTAAGTACCCGCAGGGGTTGGTAGGAGCTTGTAGGGTGCCATAAGTTTCCAGAGGGTTGTGTAGGGTTCCGTAGGGGCCTGTGGTGTTCCCTAGGGGCCTGTAGAGTCTCGTACAATTCCTTAGGGGCCTGTAGGTTTCCATAAGCGCCCGCAGAGGTCTGAAGGGGCGCGTACTGTTCCGTAAGGATCCATAGGGCTCCGTAGAGCTTCGTAGGTTCCCTAGTGGCTTCTTGAGTACCGCAGGAGCCAGTAGTCTTCTGTAGGGGCCCGTAGAGTTCCTTCCATAGGGGCTGGCAGTGTTCCGTAGGGGCCTGTAGGTTTGTGTAAGTGCCCGCAGCAGTCTGTAGGAGTCTGTGGGATTCTGTAAGGTTCCGGAGGGTTCTGCAGGGTTCCGTAGGGGCCCCTAGAGTTCCGTAGTGGCTGGTAAAGTTCCCTAGGGCCCTGTGGGGTTCTGTATGGACCTGTAGGGTTCCGTAGGGGCCTGCAGGGTTCTGTAAGTGCCCGCAGGTGTCTGTAGGGTTCCGTAGGGGTCTGTAGGGTTCCGTAGGCACCTGCAGTGTTCTGTAGGAGCCCATAGGGTTTTAGTGTGGTTCCGTTGTGTCGCTAAGGGTCTTGTAGAGTGCTGTCGGGTCCTGGAGTATTCTGTAGGGTTCCAGAGGGGCTCATAGGGTTCCGTTGAAATCCGTAGGGTTCCCTAGGGGCCCGTGGAGTCCCGTAGATTTCTGTAGGGGCCTGTAGGGTTGTGTAAGTGCCCGCAGGGGTTGGTAGGAGCTTGTAGGTTGCCATAAGTTTCCAGAGGGTTGTGTAGGGTTCCGTAGAGGCCTGTGGTGTTCCCTAGGGGCCTGTAGAGTCTCGTACAGTTCCGTAGGGTCCTGTAGGTTTCCGTAAGCACCCGCAGAGGTCTGAAGGGGCCCGTATTGTTCCGTAAGGATCCATAGGGCTCCGTACAGCTTCGTAGGTTCCCTAGTGGCTTCTTGAGTACCGCAGGAGCCAGTAGTGTTCTGCAGGGGCCCGTAAGGTTCCTTCCGTAGGGGCTGGCAGTGTTCCGTAGGGGCCTGTAGGTTTGTGTAAGTGCCCGCAGCAGTCTGTAGGAGTCTGTGGGATTCTGTAAGGTTCCGGAGGGTTCTGCAGGGTGCCGTAGGGGCCCGTAGAGTTCCGTAGTGGCTGGTAAAGTTCCGTAGGGCCCTGTGGGGTTCTGTATGGACCTGTAGGGTTCCGTAGGGGCCTGCAGGGTTCTGTAAGTGCCCGCAGGTGTCTGTAGGGTTCCGTAGGGGTCTGTAGGGTTCCGTAGGCACCTGCAGTGTTCTGTAGGAGCCCATAGGGTTTTAGTGTGGTTCCGTTGTGTCGCTAAGGGTCTTGTAGAGTGCTGTCGGGTCCTGGAGTATTCTGTAGGTTTCCAGAGGGGCTCGTAGGGTTCCGTTGAAAACTGTAGGGTTCCCTAGGGGCCCGTGGAGTCCCGTAGATTTCCGTAGGGTCCTGTAGGGTTGTGTAAGTGCCCGCAGGGGTTGGTAGGAGCTTGTAGGGTGCCATAAGTTTCCAGAGGGTTGTGTAGGGTTCCGTAGGGGCCTGTGGTGTTTCCTAGGGACCTGTAGAGTCTCGTACAGTTCCGTAGGGGCCTGTAGGTTTCCATAAGCGCCCGCAGAGGTCTGAAGGGGCCCGTACTGTTCCGTAAGGATCCATAGGGCTCCGTAGAGCTTCGTAGGTTCCCTAGAGGCCTCTGGAGTACCGCAGGAGCCAGTAGTGTTCTGTAGGGCCCCGTAGGGTTCCTTCCATAGGGGCTGGCAGTGTTCCGTAGGGTCCTCTAGGGTTGAGTAAGTGCCCGCAGGAGTCTGTAGGAATCCGTGGGATTCTGTAAGGTTCTGGAGGGTTCTGCAGGGTTCCGTAGGGGCCCGTAGAGTTCCGTAGTGGCTGGTAAAGTTCCCTAGGGCCCTGTACCGTTCCGTAACTGCCTGCAAGGCTCTTTAGGCTTCCGTAGGGGCTGGTAGGGTTCCATAAAGTTCCGTGGGTTCCTGCAGAGTTCTGCAAGTGCCCGCAAGGGACTGTAGGGGCCCACAGTGTTTCTGTCAGGTTCCGTAGAGTTCCGTAGGGGCCATAGGTTTCCGTAGCGGCTGGTAGTATTCCGTAGGGGTCTGTAGGGTTCCGTAGGCACCTGCAGTGTTCTGTAGGAGCCCATAGGGTTTTAGTGAGGTTCCGTTGTGTTGCTAAGGGTCTTGTAGAGTTCTGTCGGGTCCTGGAGTATTCTGTAGGGTTCCAGAGGGGCTCGTAGGGTTCCGTCGAAATCTGTAGGCTTCCCTAGGGGCCCGTGGAGTCCCGTAGATTTCCGTAGGGACCTGTAGGGTTGTGTAAGTGCCCGCAGGCGTTGGTAGGAGCTTGTAGGGTGCCATAAGTTTCCAGAGGGTTGTGTAGGGTTCCGTAGAGGCCTGTGGTGTTCCCTAGGGGCCTGTAGAGTCTCGTACAGTTCCGTAGGGTCCTGTAGGTTTCCATAAGCGCCCGCAGAGGTCTGAAGGGGCCCGTACTGTTCTGTAAGGATCCATAGGGCTCCATAGAGCTTCGTAGGTTCCCTAGAGGCCTCTGGAGTACCGCAGGAGCCAGTAGTCTTCTGTAGGGGCCCGTAGGGTTCCTTCCATAGGGGCTGGCAGTGTTCCGTAGGGGCCTGTAGGTTTGTGTAAGTGCCCGCAGCAGTCTGTAGGAGTCTGTGGGATTCTGTAAGGTTCCGGAGGGTTCTGCAGGGTGCCGTAGGGGCCCGTAGAGTTCCGTAGTGGCTGGTAAAGTTCCGTAGGGCCCTGTGGGGTTCTGTGTGGACCTGTAGGGTTCCGTAGGGGCCTGCAGGGTTCCGTAAGTGCCCGCAGGTGTCTGTAGGGTTCCGTAGGGGTCTGTAGGGTTCCGTAGGCACCTGCAGTGTTCTGTAGGAGCCCATAGGGTTTTAGTGTGGTTCCGTTGTGTCGCTAAGGGTCTTGTAGAGTGCTGTCGGGTCCTGGAGTATTTTGTAGGGTTCCAGAGGGGCTCGTAGGATTCCGTTGAAATCCGTAGGCTTCCCTAGGGGCCCGTGGAGTCCCGTAGATTTCCGTAGGGACCTGTAGGGTTGTGTAAGTGCCCGCAGGGGTTGGTAGGAGCTTGTAGGGTGCCATAAGTTTCCAGAGGGTTCCGTAGAGGCCTGTGGTGTTCCCTAGGGGCCTGTAGAGTCTCGTAGAGTTCCGTAGGGTCCTGTAGGTTTCCATAAGCGCCCGCAGAGGTCTGAAGGGGCCCGTACTGTTCCGTAAGGATCCATAGGGCTCTGTAGAGCTTCGTAGGTTCCCTAGAGGCCTGTAGAGTACCGCAGGAGCCAGTAGTGTTCTGTAGGGGTCCGTAAGGTTCCTTCCATAGGGGCTGGCAGTGTTCCGTAGGGTCCTCTAGGGTTGAGTAAGTGCCCGCAGGAGTCTCTAGGAATCTGTGGGATTCTGTAAGGTTCTGGAGGGTTCTGCAGGGTTCCGTAGGGGCCCCTAGAGTTCCTTAGTGGCTGGTAAAGTTCCGTAGGGCCCTGTACCGTTCCGTAACTGCCTGCAAGGGTCTTTAGGCTTCCGTAGGGGCTGGTAGGGTTCCATAAAGTTCCGTGGGTTCCTGCAGAATTCTGCAAGTGCCCGCAAGGGACTGTAGGGGCCCACAGTGTTTCTGTCAGGTTCCGTAGAGTTCCGTAGGGGCCATAGGTTTCCGTAGCGGCTGGTAGTATTCCGTAGGGGTCTGTAGGGTTCCGTAGGCACCTGCAGTGTTCTGTAGGAGCCCATAGGGTTTTCGTGAGGTTCCGTTGTGTTGCTAAGGGTCTTGTAGAGTGCTGTCGGGTCCTGGAGTATTCTGTAGGGTTCCAGAGGGGCTCATAGGGTTCCGTCGAAATCTGTAGGCTTCCCTAGGGGCCCGTGGAGTCCCGTAGATTTCCGTAGGGGCCTGTAGGGTTGTGTAAGTACCCGCAGGGGTTGGTAGGAGCTTGTAGGGTGCCATAAGTTTCCAGAGGGTTGTGTAGGGTTCCGTAGGGGCCTGTGGTGTTCCCTAGGGGCCTGTAGAGTCTCGTACAATTCCTTAGGGGCCTGTAGGTTTCCATAAGCGCCCGCAGAGGTCTGAAGGGGCGCGTACTGTTCCGTAAGGATCCATAGGGCTCCGTAGAGCTTCGTAGGTTCCCTAGTGGCTTCTTGAGTACCGCAGGAGCCAGTAGTCTTCTGTAGGGGCCCGTAGGGTTCCTTCCATAGGGGCTGGCAGTGTTCCGTAGGGGCCTGTAGGGTTGTGTAAGTGCCCGCAGCAGTCTGTAGGAGTCTATGGGATTCTGTAAGGTTCCGGAGGGTTCTGCAGGGTTCCGTAGGGGCCCGTAGAGTTCCGTAGTGGCTGGTAAAGTTCCGTAGGGCCCTGTGGGGTTCTGTATGGACCTGTAGGGTTCCGTAGGGGCCTGCAGGGTTCTGTAAGTGCCCGCAGGTGTCTGTAGGGTTCCGTAGGGGTCTGTAGGGTTCCGTAGGCACCTGCAGTGTTCTGTAGGAGCCCATAGGGTTTTAGTGTGGTTCCGTTGTGTCGCTAAGGGTCTTGTAGAGTGCTGTCGGGTCCTGGAGTATTCTGTAGGGTTCCAGAGGGGCTCATAGGGTTCCGTTGAAATCCGTAGGGTTCCCTAGGGGCCCGTGGAGTCCCGTAGATTTCTGTAGGGGCCTGTAGGGTTGTGTAAGTGCCCGCAGGGGTTGGTAGGAGCTTGTAGGTTGCCATAAGTTTCCAGAGGGTTGTGTAGGGTTCCGTAGAGGCCTGTGGTGTTCCCTAGGGGCCTGTAGAGTCTCGTACAGTTCCGTAGGGTCCTGTAGGTTTCCGTAAGCACCCGCAGAGGTCTGAAGGGGCCCGTATTGTTCCGTAAGGATCCATAGGGCTCCGTACAGCTTCGTAGGTTCCCTAGTGGCTTCTTGAGTACCGCAGGAGCCAGTAGTGTTCTGCAGGGGCCCGTAAGGTTCCTTCCGTAGGGGCTGGCAGTGTTCCGTAGGGGCCTGTAGGTTTGTGTAAGTGCCCACAGCAGTCTGTAGGAGTCTGTGGGATTCTGTAAGGTTCCGGAGGGTTCTGCAGGGTGCCGTAGGGGCCCGTAGAGTTCCGTAGTGGCTGGTAAAGTTCCGTAGGGCCCTGTGGGGTTCTGTATGGACCTGTAGGGTTCCGTAGGGGCCTGCAGGGTTCTGTAAGTGCCCGCAGGTGTCTGTAGGGTTCCGTAGGGGTCTGTAGGGTTCCGTAGGCACCTGCAGTGTTCTGTAGGAGCCCATAGGGTTTTAGTGTGGTTCCGTTGTGTCGCTAAGGGTCTTGTAGAGTGCTGTCGGGTCCTGGAGTATTCTGTAGGGTTCCAGAGGGGCTCGTAGGGTTCCGTTGAAAACTGTAGGGTTCCCTAGGGGCCCGTGGAGTCCCGTAGATTTCCGTAGGGTCCTGTAGGGTTGTGTAAGTGCCCGCAGGGGTTGGTAGGAGCTTGTAGGGTGCCATAAGTTTCCAGAGGGTTGTGTAGGGTTCCGTAGAGGCCTGTGGTGTTCCCTAGGGGCCTGTAGAGTCTCGTAGAGTTCCGTAGGGTCCTGTAGGTTTCCATAAGCGCTCGCAGAGGTCTGAAGGGGCCCGTACTGTTCTGTAAGGATCCATAGGGCTCCGTAGAGCTTCGTAGGTTCCCTAGAGGCCTGTAGAGTACCGCAGGAGCCAGTAGTGTTCTGTAGGGGTCCGTAAGGTTCCTTCCATAGGGGCTGGCAGTGTTCCGTAGGGTCCTCTAGGGTTGAGTAAGTGCCCGCAGCAGTCTGTAGGAATCCGTGGGATTCTGTAAGGTTCTGGAGGGTTCTGCAGGGTTCCGTAGGGGCCCGTAGAGTTCCGTAGTGGCTGGTAAAGTTCCCTAGGGCCCTGTACCGTTCCGTAACTGCCTGCAAGGCTCTTTAGGCTTCCGTAGGGGCTGGTAGGGTTCCATAAAGTTCCGTGGGTTCCTGCAGAGTTCTGCAAGTGCCCGCAAGGGCCTGTAGGGGCCCACAGTGTTTCTGTCAGGTTCCGTAGAGTTCCGTAGGGGCCATAGGTTTCCGTAGCGGCTGGTAGTATTCCGTAGGGTCCTGTAGGTTTCCATAAGCGCCCGCAGAGGTCTGAAGGGGCCCGTACTGTTCTGTAAGGATCCATAGGGCTCCATAGAGCTTCGTAGGTTCCCTAGAGGCCTCTGGAGTACCGCAGGAGCCAGTAGTCTTCTGTAGGGGCCCGTAGGGTTCCTTCCATAGGGGCTGGCAGTGTTCCGTAGGGGCCTGTAGGTTTGTGTAAGTGCCCGCAGCAGTCTGTAGGAGTCTGTGGGATTCTGTAAGGTTCCGGAGGGTTCTGCAGGGTGCCGTAGGGGCCCGTAGAGTTCCGTAGTGGCTGGTAAAGTTCCGTAGGGCCCTGTGGGGTTCTGTGTGGACCTGTAGGGTTCCGTAGGGGCCTGCAGGGTTCCGTAAGTGCCCGCAGGTGTCTGTAGGGTTCCGTAGGGGTCTGTAGGGTTCCGTAGGCACCTGCAGTGTTCTGTAGGAGCCCATAGGGTTTTAGTGTGGTTCCGTTGTGTCGCTAAGGGTCTTGTAGAGTGCTGTCGGGTCCTGGAGTATTCTGTAGGGTTCCAGAGGGGCTCGTAGGATTCCGTTGAAATCCGTAGGCTTCCCTAGGGGCCCGTGGAGTCCCGTAGATTTCCGTAGGGACCTGTAGGGTTGTGTAAGTGCCCGCAGGGGTTGGTAGGAGCTTGTAGGGTGCCATAAGTTTCCAGAGGGTTCCGTAGAGGCCTGTGGTGTTCCCTAGGGGCCTGTAGAGTCTCGTAGAGTTCCGTAGGGTCCTGTAGGTTTCCATAAGCGCCCGCAGAGGTCTGAAGGGGCCCGTACTGTTCCGTAAGGATCCATAGGGCTCTGTAGAGCTTCGTAGGTTCCCTAGAGGCCTGTAGAGTACCGCAGGAGCCAGTAGTGTTCTGTAGGGGTCCGTAAGGTTCCTTCCATAGGGGCTGGCAGTGTTCCGTAGGGTCCTCTAGGGTTGAGTAAGTGCCCGCAGGAGTCTCTAGGAATCTGTGGGATTCTGTAAGGTTCTGGAGGGTTCTGCAGGGTTCCGTAGGGGCCCCTAGAGTTCCTTAGTGGCTGGTAAAGTTCCCTAGGGCCCTGTACCGTTCCGTAACTGCCTGCAAGGGTCTTTAGGCTTCCGTAGGGGCTGGTAGGGTTCCATAAAGTTCCGTGGGTTCCTGCAGAATTCTGCAAGTGCCCGCAAGGGCCTGTAGGGGCCCACAGTGTTTCTGTCAGGTTCCGTAGAGTTCCGTAGGGGCCATAGGTTTCCGTAGCGGCTGGTAGTATTCCGTAGGGGTCTGTAGGGTTCCGTAGGCACCTGCAGTGTTCTGTAGGAGCCCATAGGGTTTTCGTGAGGTTCCGTTGTGTTGCTAAGGGTCTTGTAGAGTGCTGTCGGGTCCTGGAGTATTCTGTAGGGTTCCAGAGGGGCTCATAGGGTTCCGTCGAAATCTGTAGGCTTCCCTAGGGGCCCGTGGAGTCCCGTAGATTTCCGTAGGGGCCTGTAGGGTTGTGTAAGTACCCGCAGGGGTTGGTAGGAGCTTGTAGGGTGCCATAAGTTTCCAGAGGGTTGTGTAGGGTTCCGTAGGGGCCTGTGGTGTTCCCTAGGGGTCTGTAGAGTCTCGTACAATTCCTTAGGGGCCTGTAGGTTTCCATAAGCGCCCGCAGAGGTCTGAAGGGGCGCGTACTGTTCCGTAAGGATCCATAGGGCTCCATAGAGCTTCGTAGGTTCCCTAGAGGCCTCTGGAGTACCGCAGGAGCCAGTAGTCTTCTGTAGGGGCCCGTAGGGTTCCTTCCATAGGGGCTGGCAGTGTTCCGTAGGGGCCTGTAGGGTTGTGTAAGTGCCCGCAGCAGTCTGTAGGAGTCTATGGGATTCTGTAAGGTTCCGGAGGGTTCTGCAGGGTTCCGTAGGGGCCCGTAGAGTTCCGTAGTGGCTGGTAAAGTTCCGTAGGGCCCTGTGGGGTTCTGTATGGACCTGTAGGGTTCCGTAGGGGCCTGCAGGGTTCTGTAAGTGCCCGCAGGTGTCTGTAGGGTTCCGTAGGGGTCTGTAGGGTTCCGTAGGCACCTGCAGTGTTCTGTAGGAGCCCATAGGGTTTTAGTGTGGTTCCGTTGTGTCGCTAAGGGTCTTGTAGAGTGCTGTCGGGTCCTGGAGTATTCTGTAGGGTTCCAGAGGGGCTCATAGGGTTCCGTTGAAATCCGTAGGGTTCCCTAGGGGCCCGTGGAGTCCCGTAGATTTCTGTAGGGGCCTGTAGGGTTGTTTAAGTGCCCGCAGGCGTTGGTAGGAGCTTGTAGGTTGCCATAAGTTTCCAGAGGGTTGTGTAGGGTTCCGTAGAGGCCTGTGGTGTTCCCTAGGGGCCTGTAGAGTCTCGTACAGTTCCGTAGGGTCCTGTAGGTTTCCGTAAGCACCCGCAGAGGTCTGAAGGGGCCCGTATTGTTCCGTAAGGATCCATAGGGCTCCGTACAGCTTCGTAGGTTCCCTAGTGGCTTCTTGAGTACCGCAGGAGCCAGTAGTGTTCTGCAGGGGCCCGTAAGGTTCCTTCCGTAGGGGCTGGCAGTGTTCCGTAGGGGCCTGTAGGTTTGTGTAAGTGCCCAGAGCAGTCTGTAGGAGTCTGTGGGATTCTGTAAGGTTCCGGAGGGTTCTGCAGGGTGCCGTAGGGGCCCGTAGAGTTCCGTAGTGGCTGGTAAAGTTCCGTAGGGCCCTGTGGGGTTCTGTATGGACCTGTAGGGTTCCGTAGGGGCCTGCAGGGTTCTGTAAGTGCCCGCAGGTGTCTGTAGGGTTCCGTAGGGGTCTGTAGGGTTCCGTAGGCACCTGCAGTGTTCTGTAGGAGCCCATAGGGTTTTAGTGTGGTTCCGTTGTGTCGCTAAGGGTCTTGTAGAGTGCTGTCGGGTCCTGGAGTATTCTGTAGGTTTCCAGAGGGGCTCGTAGGGTTCCGTTGAAAACTGTAGGGTTCCCTAGGGGCCCGTGGAGTCCCGTAGATTTCCGTAGGGTCCTGTAGGGTTGTGTAAGTGCCCGCAGGGGTTGGTAGGAGCTTGTAGGGTGCCATAAGTTTCCAGAGGGTTGTGTAGGGTTCCGTAGAGGCCTGTGGTGTTCCCTAGGGGCCTGTAGAGTCTCGTAGAGTTCCGTAGGGTCCTGTAGGTTTCCATAAGCGCTCGCAGAGGTCTGAAGGGGCCCGTACTGTTCTGTAAGGATCCATAGGGCTCCGTAGAGCTTCGTAGGTTCCCTAGAGGCCTGTAGAGTACCGCAGGAGCCAGTAGTGTTCTGTAGGGGTCCGTAAGGTTCCTTCCATAGGGGCTGGCAGTGTTCCGTAGTGTCCTCTAGGGTTGAGTAAGTGCCCGCAGGAGTCTCTAGGAATCTGTGGGATTCTGTAAGGTTCTGGAGGGTTCTGCAGGGTTCCGTAGGGGCCCCTAGAGTTCCTTAGTGGCTGGTAAAGTTCCGTAGGGCCCTGTACCGTTCCGTAACTGCCTGCAAGGGTCTTTAGGCTTCCGTAGGGGCTGGTAGGGTTCCATAAAGTTCCGTGGGTTCCTGCAGAATTCTGCAAGTGCCCGCAAGGGCCTGTAGGGGCCCACAGTGTTTCTGTCAGGTTCCGTAGAGTTCCGTAGGGGCCATAGGTTTCCGTAGCGGCTGGTAGTATTCCGTAGGGGTCTGTAGGGTTCCGTAGGCACCTGCAGTGTTCTGTAGGAGCCCATAGGGTTTTAGTGAGGTTCCGTTGTGTTGCTAAGGGTCTTGTAGAGTTCTGTCGGGTCCTGGAGTATTCTGTAGGGTTCCAGAGGGGCTGGTAGGGTTCCGTCAAAATCCGTAGGGTTCCCTAGGGGCCCGTGGAGTCCCGTAGATTTCCGTAGGGGCCTGTAGGGTTGTGTAAGTACCCGCAGGGGTTGGTAGGAGCTTGTAGGGTGCCATAAGTTTCCAGAGGGTTGTGTAGGGTTCCGTAGGGGCCTGTGGTGTTCCCTAGGGGCCTGTAGAGTCTCGTACAATTCCGTAGGGGCCTGTAGGTTTCCATAAGCGCCCGCAGAGGTCTGAAGGGGCCCGTACTGTTCCGTAAGGATCCATAGGGCTCCGTAGAGCTTCGTAGGTTCCCTAGAGGCCTCTGGAGTACCGCAGGAGCCAGTAGGGGCCCGTAGGGTTCCTTCCATAGGGGCTGGCAGTGTTCCGTAGGGGCCTGTAGGGTTGTGTAAGTGCCCGCAGCAGTCTGTAGGAGTCTGTGGGATTCTGTAAGGTTCCGGAGGGTTCTGCAGGGTTCCGTAGGGGCCCGTAGAGTTCCGTAGTGGCTGGTAAAGTTCCCTAGGGCGCTGTGGGGTTCTGTATGGACTTGTAGCGTTCCGTAGGGGCCTGCAGGGTTCTGTAAGTGCCCGCAGGTGTCTGTAGGGTTCCGTAGGGGTCTGTAGGGTTCCGTAGGTGCCTGCAGTGTTCTGTAGGAGCCCATAGGGTTTTAGTGAGGTTCCGTTGTGTTGCTAAGGGTCTTGTAGAGTGCTGTCGGGTCCTGGAGTATTCTGTAGGGTTCCAGAGGGGCTCGTAAGGTTCCGTCGAAATCTGAAGTGTTCCCTAGGGGCCCGTGGAGTCCCGTAGATTTCCGTAGGGACCTGTAGGGTTGTGTAAGTGCCCGCAGGGGTTGGTAGGAGCTTGTAGGGTGCCATAAGTTTCCAGAGGGTTGTGTAGGGTTCCGTAGAGGCCTGTGGTGTTCCCTAGGGGCCTGTAGAGTCTCGTAGAGTTCCGTAGGGTCCTGTAGGTTTCCATAAGCGCTCGCAGAGGTCTGAAGGGGCCCGTACTGTTCTGTAAGGATCCATAGGGCTCCGTAGAGCTTCGTAGGTTCCCTAGAGGCCTGTAGAGTACCGCAGGAGCCAGTAGTGTTCTGTAGGGGTCCGTAAGGTTCCTTCCATAGGGGCTGGCAGTGTTCCGTAGGGTCCTCTAGGGTTGAGTAAGTGCCCGCAGGAGTCTCTAGGAATCTGTGGGATTCTGTAAGGTTCTGGAGGGTTCTGCAGGGTTCCGTAGGGGCCCGTAGAGTTCCGTAGTGGCTGGTAAAGTTCCGTAGGGCCCTGTACCGTTCCGTAACTGCCTGCAAGGGTCTTTAGGCTTCCGTAGGGGCTGGTAGGGTTCCATAAAGTTCCGTGGGTTCCTGCAGAATTCTGCAAGTGCCCGCAAGGGCCTGTAGGGGCCCACAGTGTTTCTGTCAGGTTCCGTAGAGTTCCGTAGGGGCCATAGGTTTCCGTAGCGGCTGGTAGTATTCCGTAGGGGTCTGTAGGGTTCCGTAGGCACCTGCAGTGTTCTGTAGGAGCCCATAGGGTTTTAGTGAGGTTCCGTTGTGTTGCTAAGGGTCTTGTAGAGTGCTGTCGGGTCCTGGAGTATTCTGTAGGGTTCCACAGGGCCTCGTAGGGTTCCATCGAAATCTGTAGGGTTCCCTAGGGGCCCATAGAATCCTGTAGATTTCCGTAGGGACCTGTAGGGTTGTGTAAGTGCCCACAGGGGTTGGTAGGAGCTTGTTGGGTTCCATAAGTTTCCAGAGGGTTGTGTAGGGTTGCGTAGGGGCCTGTGGTGTTACCTAGGGGCCTGGAGAGTCTCATACGGTTCCGTAGGGGCCTGTGGTGTTCCCTAGGGGCCTGTAGAGTCTCGTACAGTTCTGTAGGGTCCTGTAGGTTTCCATAAGCGCCCGCAGAGGTCTGAAGGGGCCCGTACTGTTCCGTAAGGATCCATAGGGCTCCGTAGAGCTTCGTAGGTTCCCTAGAGGCCTGTAGAGTACCGCAGGAGGCAGTAGTGTTCTGTAGGGCCCTGTAGGGTGTTTTCCATAGGGGCTGGCAGTGTTCCGTAGGGTCCTCTAGGGTTGAGTAAGTGCCCGCAGGAGTCTGTAGGAATCCGTGGGATTCTGTAAGGTTCCGGAGGGTTCCGTAGGGGCCCGTAGAGTTCCGTAGTGGCTGGTAAAGTTCCCTAGGGCCCTGTACCGTTCCGTAACTGCCTGCAAGGGTCTTTAGGCTTCCGTAGGGGCTGGTAGGGTTCCATAAAGTTCCGCGGGTTCCTGCAGAGTTCTGCAAGTGCCCGCAAGGGCCTGTAGGGGCCCACAGTGTTTCTGTCAGGTTCCGTAGAGTTCCGTAGGGGCCATATTTTACTGTAGTGGCTGGTAGTATTCCGTAGGGGTCTGTAGGGTTCCGTAGGTGCCTGCAGTGTTCTGTAGGAGCCCATAGGGTTTTAGTGAGGTTCCGTTGTGTTGCTAAGGGTCTTGTAGAGTGCTGTCGGGTCCTGGAGTATTCTGTAGGGTTCCAGAGGGGCTCATAGGGTTCCGTTGAAATCCGTAGGCTTCCCTAGGGGCCCGTGGAGTCCCGTAGATTTCCGTAGGGGCCTGTAGGGTTGTGTAAGTGCCCGCAGGGGTTGGTAGGAGCTTGTAGGTTGCCATAAGTTTCCAGAGGGTTGTGTAGGGTTCCGTAGAGGCCTGTGGTGTTCCCTAGGGGCCTGTAGAGTCTCGTACAGTTCCGTAGGGGCCTGTAGGTTTCCATAAGCGCCCGCAGAGGTCTGAAGGGGCCCGTACTGTTCCGTAAGGATCCATAGGGCTCCGTAGAGCTTCGTAGGTTCCCTAGAGGCCTGTAGAGTACCGCAGGAGCCAGTAGTGTTCTGTAGGGCCCCGTAGGGTTCCTTCCATAGGGGCTGGCAGTGTTCCGTAGGGTCCTCTAGGGTCGAGTAAGTGCCCGCAGCAGTCTGTAGGAATCCGTGGGATTCTGTAAGGTTCTGGAGGGTTCTGCAGGGTTCCGTAGGGGCCCGTAGAGTTCCGTAGTGGCTGGTAAAGTTCCCTAGGGCCCTGTACCGTTCCGTAACTGCCTGCAAGGCTCTTTAGGCTTCCGTAGGGGCTGGTAGGGTTCCATAAAGTTCCGTGGGTTCCTGCAGAGTTCTGCAAGTGCCCGCAAGGGCCTGTAGGGGCCCACAGTGTTTCTGTCAGGTTCCGTAGAGTTCCGTAGGGGCCATAGGTTTCCGTAGCGGCTGGTAGTATTCCGTAGGGGTCTGTAGGGTTCCGTAGGCACCTGCAGTGTTCTGTAGGAGCCCATAGGGTTTTAGTGAGGTTCCGTTGTGTTGCTAAGGGTCTTGTAGAGTTCTGTCGGGTCCTGGAGTATTCTGTAGGGTTCCAGAGGGGCTCGTAGGGTTCCGTCGAAATCTGTAGGCTTCCCTAGGGGCCCGTGGAGTCCCGTAGATTTCCGTAGGGACCTGTAGGGTTGTGTAAGTGCCCGCAGGGGTTGGTAGGAGCTTGTAGGGTGCCATAAGTTTCCAGAGGGTTGTGTAGGGTTCCGTAGAGGCCTGTGGTGTTCCCTAGGGGCCTGTAGAGTCTCGTACAGTTCCGTAGGGTCCTGTAGGTTTCCATAAGCGCCCGCAGAGGTCTGAAGGGGCCCGTACTGTTCTGTAAGGATCCATAGGGCTCCATAGAGCTTCGTATGTTCCGTAGAGGCCTCTGGAGTACCGCAGGAGCCAGTAGTCTTCTGTAGGGGCCCGTAGGGTTCCTTCCATAGGGGCTGGCAGTGTTCCGTAGGGGCCTGTAGGTTTGTGTAAGTGCCCGCAGCAGTCTGTAGGAGTCTGTGGGATTCTGTAAGGTTCCGGAGGGTTCTGCAGGGTGCCGTAGGGGCCCGTAGAGTTCCGTAGTGGCTGGTAAAGTTCCGTAGGGCCCTGTGGGGTTCTGTGTGGACCTGTAGGGTTCCGTAGGGGCCTGCAGGGTTCTGTAAGTGCCCGCAGGTGTCTGTAGGGTTCCGTAGGGGTCTGTAGGGTTCCGTAGGCACCTGCAGTGTTCTGTAGGAGCCCATAGGGTTTTAGTGTGGTTCCGTTGTGTCGCTAAGGGTCTTGTAGAGTGCTGTCGGGTCCTGGAGTATTCTGTAGGGTTCCAGAGGGGCTCGTAGGATTCCGTTGAAATCCGTAGGCTTCCCTAGGGGCCCGTGGAGTCCCGTAGATTTCCGTAGGGACCTGTAGGGTTGTGTAAGTGCCCGCAGGGGTTGGTAGGAGCTTGTAGGGTGCCATAAGTTTCCAGAGGGTTGTGTAGGGTTCCGTAGGGGCCTGTGGTGTTTCCTAGGGGCCTGTAGAGTCTCGTACAGTTCCATAGGGGCCTGTAGGTTTCCATAAGCGCCCGCAGAGGTCTGAAGGGGCCCGTACTGTTCCGTAAGGATCCATAGGGCTCCGTAGAGCTTCGTAGGTTCCCTAGAGGCCTGTAGAGTACCGCAGGAGCCAGTAGTGTTCTGTAGGGCCCCGTAGGGTTCCTTCCATAGGGGCTGGCAGTGTTCCGTAGGGTCCTCTAGGGTCGAGTAAGTGCCCGCAGCAGTCTGTAGGAATCCGTGGGATTCTGTAAGGTTCTGGAGGGTTCTGCAGGGTTCCGTAGGGGCCCGTAGAGTTCCGTAGTGGCTGGTAAAGTTCCCTAAGGCCCTGTACCGTTCCGTAACTGCCTGCAAGGCTCTTTAGGCTTCCGTAGGGGCTGGTAGGGTTCCATAAAGTTCCGTGGGTTCCTGCAGAGTTCTGCAAGTGCCCGCAAGGGACTGTAGGGGCCCACAGTGTTTCTGTCAGGTTCCGTAGAGTTCCGTAGGGGCCATATTTTACTGTAGTGGCTGGTAGTATTCCGTAGGGGTCTGTAGGGTTCCGTAGGCACCTGCAGTGTTCTGTAGGAGCCCATAGGGTTTTAGTGAGGTTCCGTTTTGTTGCTAAGGGTCTTGTAGAGTTCTGTCGGGTCCTGGAGTATTCTGTAGGGTTCCAGAGGGGCTGGTAGGGTTCCGTCAAAATCCGTAGGGTTCCCTAGGGGCCCGTGGAGTCCTGTAGATTTCCGTAGGGACCTGTAGGGTTGTGTAAGTGCCCGCAGGGGTTGGTAGGAGCTTGTAGGGTGCCATAAGTTTCCAGAGGGTTCCGTAGAGGCCTGTGGTGTTCCCTAGGGGCCTGTAGAGTCTCGTAGAGTTCCGTAGGGTCCTGTAGGTTTCCATAAGCGCCCGCAGAGGTCTGAAGGGGTCCGTACTGTTCCGTAAGGATCCATAGGGCTCCGTAGAGCTTCGTAGGTTCCCTAGAGGCCTGTAGAGTACCGCAGGAGCCAGTAGTGTTCTGTAGGGGTCCGTAAGGTTCCTTCCATAGGGGCTGGCAGTGTTCCGTAGGGTCCTCTAGGGTTGAGTAAGTGCCCGCAGGAGTCTGTAGGAATCCGTGGGATTCTGTAAGGTTCTGGAGGGTTCTGCAGGGTTCCGTAGGGGCCCGTAGAGTTCCGTAGTGGCTGGTAAAGTTCCCTAGGGCCCTGTACTGTTCCGTAACTGCCTGCAAGGGTCTTTAGGCTTCCGTAGGGGCTGGTAGGGTTCCATAAAGTTCCGTGGGTTCCTGCAGAGTTCTGCAAGTGCCCGCAAGGGCCTGTAGGGGCCCACAGTGTTTCTGTCAGGTTCCGTAGAGTTCCGTAGGGGCCATATTTTACTGTAGTGGCTGGTAGTATTCCGTAGGGGTCTGTAGGGTTCCGTAGGCACCTGCAGTGTTCTGTAGGAGCCCATAGGGTTTTAGTGAGGTTCCGTTGTGTTGCTAAGGGTCTTGTAGAGTGCTGTCGGGTCCTGGAGTATTCTGTAGGGTTCCAGAGGGGCTGGTAGGGTTCCGTCAAAATCCGTAGGGTTCCCTAGGGGCCCGTGGAGTCCCGTAGATTTCCGTAGGGGCCTGTAGGGTTGTGTAAGTACCCGCAGGGGTTGGTAGGAGCTTGTAGGGTGCCATAAGTTTCCAGAGGGTTGTGTAGGGTTCCGTAGGGGCCTGTGGTGTTCCCTAGGGGCCTGTAGAGTCTCGTACAATTCCGTAGGGGCCTGTAGGTTTCCATAAGCGCCCGCAGAGGTCTGAAGGGGCCCGTACTGTTCCGTAAGGATCCATAGGGCTCCGTAGAGCTTCGTAGGTTCCCTAGAGGCCTCTGGAGTACCGCAGGAGCCAGTAGGGGCCCGTAGGGT
This sequence comes from Numenius arquata, assembly GCF_964106895.1. Lineage (NCBI taxonomy): Eukaryota > Metazoa > Chordata > Aves > Charadriiformes > Scolopacidae > Numenius > Numenius arquata. The sequence continues at coordinate 35,051 of NW_027415761.1, forward strand.
TCCTTCCATAGGGGCTGGCAGTGTTCCGTAGGGGCCTGTAGGGTTGTGTAAGTGCCCGCAGCAGTCTGTAGGAGTCTGTGGGATTCTGTAAGGTTCCGGAGGGTTCTGCAGGGTTCCGTAGGGGCCCGTAGAGTTCCGTAGTGGCTGGTAAAGTTCCCTAGGGCGCTGTGGGGTTCTGTATGGACTTGTAGCGTTCCGTAGGGGCCTGCAGGGTTCTGTAAGTGCCCGCAGGTGTCTGTAGGGTTCCGTAGGGGTCTGTAGGGTTCCGTAGGTGCCTGCAGTGTTCTGTAGGAGCCCATAGGGTTTTAGTGTGGTTCCGTTGTGTTGCTAAGGGTCTTGTAGAGTGCTGTCGGGTCCTGGAGTATTCTGTAGGGTTCCAGAGGGGCTCGTAAGGTTCCGTCGAAATCTGAAGTGTTCCCTACGGGCCCGTGGAGTCCCGTAGATTTCCGTAGGGACCTGTAGGGTTGTGTAAGTGCCCGCAGGGGTTGGTAGGAGCTTGTAGGGTGCCATAAGTTTCCAGAGGGTTCCGTAGGGTTCCGTAGAGGCCTGTGGTGTTCCCTAGGGGCCTGTAGAGTCTCGTAGAGTTCCGTAGGGTCCTGTAGGTTTCCATAAGCGCTCGCAGAGGTCTGAAGGGGCCCGTACTGTTCTGTAAGGATCCATAGGGCTCCGTAGAGCTTCGTAGGTTCCCTAGAGGCCTGTAGAGTACCGCAGGAGCCAGTAGTGTTCTGTAGGGCCCCGTAGGGTTCCTTCCATAGGGGCTGGCAGTGTTCCGTAGGGTCCTCTAGGGTCGAGTAAGTGCCCGCAGCAGTCTGTAGGAATCCGTGGGATTCTGTAAGGTTCTGGAGGGTTCTGCAGGGTTCCGTAGGGGCCCCTAGAGTTCCTTAGTGGCTGGTAAAGTTCCGTAGGGCCCTGTACCGTTCCGTAACTGCCTGCAAGGGTCTTTAGGCTTCCGTAGGGGCTGGTAGGGTTCCATAAAGTTCCGTGGGTTCCTGCAGAATTCTGCAAGTGCCCGCAAGGGCCTGTAGGGGCCCACAGTGTTTCTGTCAGGTTCCGTAGAGTTCCGTAGGGGCCATAGGTTTCCGTAGCGGCTGGTAGTATTCCGTAGGGGTCTGTAGGGTTCCGTAGGCACCTGCAGTGTTCTGTAGGAGCCCATAGGGTTTTAGTGAGGTTCCGTTGTGTTGCTAAGGGTCTTGTAGAGTGCTGTCGGGTCCTGGAGTATTCTGTAGGGTTCCACAGGGCCTCGTAGGGTTCCATCGAAATCTGTAGGGTTCCCTAGGGGCCCATAGAATCCTGTAGATTTCCGTAGGGACCTGTAGGGTTGTGTAAGTGCCCACAGGGGTTGGTAGGAGCTTGTTGGGTTCCATAAGTTTCCAGAGGGTTGTGTAGGGTTGCGTAGGGGCCTGTGGTGTTACCTCGGGGCCTGGAGAGTCTCATACGGTTCCGTAGGGGCCTGTGGTGTTCCCTAGGGGCCTGTAGAGTCTCGTACAGTTCTGTAGGGTCCTGTAGGTTTCCATAAGCGCCCGCAGAGGTCTGAAGGGGCCCGTACTGTTCCGTAAGGATCCATAGGGCTCCGTAGAGCTTCGTAGGTTCCCTAGAGGCCTGTAGAGTACCGCAGGAGCCAGTAGTGTTCTGTAGGGCCCTGTAGGGTGTTTTCCATAGGGGCTGGCAGTGTTCCGTAGGGTCCTCTAGGGTTGAGTAAGTGCCCGCAGGAGTCTGTAGGAATCCGTGGGATTCTGTAAGGTTCTGCAGGGTTCCGTAGGGGCCCGTAGAGTTCCGTAGTGGCTGGTAAAGTTCCCTAGGGCCCTGTACCGTTCCGTAACTGCCTGCAAGGGTCTTTAGGCTTCCGTAGGGGCTGGTAGGGTTCCATAAAGTTCCGCGGGTTCCTGCAGAGTTCTGCAAGTGCCCGCAAGGGCCTGTAGGGGCCCACAGTGTTTCTGTCAGGTTCCGTAGAGTTCCGTAGGGGCCATATTTTACTGTAGTGGCTGGTAGTATTCCGTAGGGGTCTGTAGGGTTCCGTAGGTGCCTGCAGTGTTCTGTAGGAGCCCATAGGGTTTTAGTGAGGTTCCGTTGTGTTGCTAAGGGTCTTGTAGAGTGCTGTCGGGTCCTGGAGTATTCTGTAGGGTTCCAGAGGGGCTCATAGGGTTCCGTTGAAATCCGTAGGCTTCCCTAGGGGCCCGTGGAGTCCCGTAGATTTCCGTAGGGGCCTGTAGGGTTGTGTAAGTGCCCGCAGGGGTTGGTAGGAGCTTGTAGGTTGCCATAAGTTTCCAGAGGGTTGTGTAGGGTTCCGTAGAGGCCTGTGGTGTTCCCTAGGGGCCTGTAGAGTCTCGTACAGTTCCGTAGGGGCCTGTAGGTTTCCATAAGCGCCCGCAGAGGTCTGAAGGGGCCCGTACTGTTCCGTAAGGATCCATAGGGCTCCGTAGAGCTTCGTAGGTTCCCTAGAGGCCTCTGGAGTACCGCAGGAGCCAGTAGTGTTCTGTAGGGCCCCGTAGGGTTCCTTCCATAGGGGCTGGCAGTGTTCCGTAGGGTCCTCTAGGGTCGAGTAAGTGCCCGCAGCAGTCTGTAGGAATCCGTGGGATTCTGTAAGGTTCTGGAGGGTTCTGCAGGGTTCCGTAGGGGCCCGTAGAGTTCCGTAGTGGCTGGTAAAGTTCCCTAGGGCCCTGTACCGTTCCGTAACTGCCTGCAAGGCTCTTTAGGCTTCCGTAGGGGCTGGTAGGGTTCCATAAAGTTCCGTGGGTTCCTGCAGAGTTCTGCAAGTGCCCGCAAGGGCCTGTAGGGGCCCACAGTGTTTCTGTCAGGTTCCGTAGAGTTCCGTAGGGGCCATAGGTTTCCGTAGCGGCTGGTAGTATTCCGTAGGGGTCTGTAGGGTTCCGTAGGCACCTGCAGTGTTCTGTAGGAGCCCATAGGGTTTTAGTGAGGTTCCGTTGTGTTGCTAAGGGTCTTGTAGAGTTCTGTCGGGTCCTGGAGTATTCTGTAGGGTTCCAGAGGGGCTCGTAGGGTTCCGTCGAAATCTGTAGGCTTCCCTAGGGGCCCGTGGAGTCCCGTAGATTTCCGTAGGGACCTGTAGGGTTGTGTAAGTGCCCGCAGGGGTTGGTAGGAGCTTGTAGGGTGCCATAAGTTTCCAGAGGGTTGTGTAGGGTTCCGTAGAGGCCTGTGGTGTTCCCTAGGGGCCTGTAGAGTCTCGTACAGTTCCGTAGGGTCCTGTAGGTTTCCATAAGCGCCCGCAGAGGTCTGAAGGGGCCCGTACTGTTCTGTAAGGATCCATAGGGCTCCATAGAGCTTCGTATGTTCCCTAGAGGCCTCTGGAGTACCGCAGGAGCCAGTAGTCTTCTGTAGGGGCCCGTAAGGTTCCTTCCATAGGGGCTGGCAGTGTTCCGTAGGGGCCTGTAGGTTTGTGTAAGTGCCCGCAGCAGTCTGTAGGAGTCTGTGGGATTCTGTAAGGTTCCGGAGGGTTCTGCAGGGTGCCGTAGGGGCCCGTAGAGTTCCGTAGTGGCTGGTAAAGTTCCGTAGGGCCCTGTGGGGTTCTGTGTGGACCTGTAGGGTTCCGTAGGGGCCTGCAGGGTTCTGTAAGTGCCCGCAGGTGTCTGTAGGGTTCCGTAGGGGTCTGTAGGGTTCCGTAGGCACCTGCAGTGTTCTGTAGGAGCCCATAGGGTTTTAGTGTGGTTCCGTTGTGTCGCTAAGGGTCTTGTAGAGTGCTGTCGGGTCCTGGAGTATTCTGTAGGGTTCCAGAGGGGCTCGTAGGATTCCGTTGAAATCCGTAGGCTTCCCTAGGGGCCCGTGGAGTCCCGTAGATTTCCGTAGGGACCTGTAGGGTTGTGTAAGTGCCCGCAGGGGTTGGTAGGAGCTTGTAGGGTGCCATAAGTTTCCAGAGGGTTGTGTAGGGTTCCGTAGGGGCCTGTGGTGTTTCCTAGGGGCCTGTAGAGTCTCGTACAGTTCCATAGGGGCCTGTAGGTTTCCATAAGCGCCCGCAGAGGTCTGAAGGGGCCAGTACTGTTCCGTAAGGATCCATAGGGCTCCGTAGAGCTTCGTAGGTTCCCTAGAGGCCTGTAGAGTACCGCAGGAGCCAGTAGTGTTCTGTAGGGCCCCGTAGGGTTCCTTCCATAGGGGCTGGCAGTGTTCTGTAGGGTCCTCTAGGGTTGAGTAAGTGCCCGCAGGAGTCTGTAGGAATCCGTGGGATTCTGTAAGGTTCTGGAGGGTTCTGCAGGGTTCCGTAGGGGCCCGTAGAGTTCCGTAGTGGCTGGTAAAGTTCCCTAAGGCCCTGTACCGTTCCGTAACTGCCTGCAAGGGTCTTTAGGCTTCCGTAGGGGCTGGTAGGGTTCCATAAAGTTCCGTGGGTTCCTGCAGAGTTCTGCAAGTGCCCGCAAGGGCCTGTAGGGGCCCACAGTGTTTCTGTCAGGTTCCGTAGAGTTCCGTAGGGGCCATATTTTACTGTAGTGGCTGGTAGTATTCCGTAGGGGTCTGTAGGGTTCCGTAGGCACCTGCAGTGTTCTGTAGGAGCCCATAGGGTTTTAGTGAGGTTCCGTTTTGTTGCTAAGGGTCTTGTAGAGTTCTGTCGGGTCCTGGAGTATTCTGTAGGGTTCCAGAGGGGCTGGTAGGGTTCCGTCAAAATCCGTAGGGTTCCCTAGGGGCCCGTGGAGTCCTGTAGATTTCCGTAGGGACCTGTAGGGTTGTGTAAGTGCCCGCAGGGGTTGGTAGGAGCTTGTAGGGTGCCATAAGTTTCCAGAGGGTTCCGTAGAGGCCTGTGGTGTTCCCTAGGGGCCTGTAGAGTCTCGTAGAGTTCCGTAGGGTCCTGTAGGTTTCCATAAGCGCCCGCAGAGGTCTGAAGGGGTCCGTACTGTTCCGTAAGGATCCATAGGGCTCCGTAGAGCTTCGTAGGTTCCCTAGAGGCCTGTAGAGTACCGCAGGAGCCAGTAGTGTTCTGTAGGGGTCCGTAAGGTTCCTTCCATAGGGGCTGGCAGTGTTCCGTAGGGTCCTCTAGGGTTGAGTAAGTGCCCGCAGGAGTCTCTAGGAATCCGTGGGATTCTGTAAGGTTCTGGAGGGTTCTGCAGGGTTCCGTAGGGGCCCGTAGAGTTCCGTAGTGGCTGGTAAAGTTCCCTAGGGCCCTGTACCGTTCCGTAACTGCCTGCAAGGGTCTTTAGGCTTCCGTAGGGGCTGGTAGGGTTCCATAAAGTTCCGTGGGTTCCTGCAGAGTTCTGCAAGTGCCCGCAAGGGCCTGTAGGGGCCCACAGTGTTTCTGTCAGGTTCCGTAGAGTTCCGTAGGGGCCATATTTTACTGTAGTGGCTGGTAGTATTCCGTAGGGGTCTGTAGGGTTCCGTAGGCACCTGCAGTGTTCTGTAGGAGCCCATAGGGTTTTAGTGAGGTTCCGTTGTGTTGCTAAGGGTCTTGTAGAGTTCTGTCGGGTCCTGGAGTATTCTGTAGGGTTCCAGAGGGGCTGGTAGGGTTCCGTCAAAATCCGTAGGGTTCCCTAGGGGCCCGTGGAGTCCCGTAGATTTCCGTAGGGGCCTGTAGGGTTGTGTAAGTACCCGCAGGGGTTGGTAGGAGCTTGTAGGGTGCCATAAGTTTCCAGAGGGTTGTGTAGGGTTCCGTAGGGGCCTGTGGTGTTCCCTAGGGGCCTGTAGAGTCTCGTACAATTCCGTAGGGGCCTGTAGGTTTCCATAAGCGCCCGCAGAGGTCTGAAGGGGCCCGTACTGTTCTGTAAGGATCCATAGGGCTCCGTAGAGCTTCGTAGGTTCCCTAGAGGCCTCTGGAGTACCGCAGGAGCCAGTAGGGGCCCGTAGGGTTCCTTCCATAGGGGCTGGCAGTGTTCCGTAGGGGCCTGTAGGGTTGTGTAAGTGCCCGCAGCAGTCTGTAGGAGTCTGTGGGATTCTGTAAGGTTCCGGAGGGTTCTGCAGGGTTCCGTAGGGGCCCGTAGAGTTCCGTAGTGGCTGGTAAAGTTCCCTAGGGCGCTGTGGGGTTCTGTATGGACTTGTAGCGTTCCGTAGGGGCCTGCAGGGTTCTGTAAGTGCCCGCAGGTGTCTGTAGGGTTCCGTAGGGGTCTGTAGGGTTCCGTAGGTGCCTGCAGTGTTCTGTAGGAGCCCATAGGGTTTTAGTGAGGTTCCGTTGTGTTGCTAAGGGTCTTGTAGAGTGCTGTCGGGTCCTGGAGTATTCTGTAGGGTTCCAGAGGGGCTCGTAAGGTTCCGTCGAAATCTGAAGTGTTCCCTAGGGGCCCGTGGAGTCCCGTAGATTTCCGTAGGGACCTGTAGGGTTGTGTAAGTGCCCGCAGGGGTTGGTAGGAGCTTGTAGGGTGCCATAAGTTTCCAGAGGGTTCCGTAGGGTTCCGTAGAGGCCTGTGGTGTTCCCTAGGGGCCTGTAGAGTCTCGTAGAGTTCCGTAGGGTCCTGTAGGTTTCCATAAGCGCTCGCAGAGGTCTGAAGGGGCCCGTACTGTTCTGTAAGGATCCATAGGGCTCCGTAGAGCTTCGTAGGTTCCCTAGAGGCCTGTAGAGTACCGCAGGAGCCAGTAGTGTTCTGTAGGGGTCCGTAAGGTTCCTTCCATAGGGGCTGGCAGTGTTCCGTAGGGTCCTCTAGGGTTGAGTAAGTGCCCGCAGGAGTCTCTAGGAATCTGTGGGATTCTGTAAGGTTCTGGAGGGTTCTGCAGGGTTCCGTAGGGGCCCCTAGAGTTCCGTAGTGGCTGGTAAAGTTCCGTAGGGCCCTGTACCGTTCCGTAACTGCCTGCAAGGGTCTTTAGGCTTCCGTAGGGGCTGGTAGGGTTCCATAAAGTTCCGTGGGTTCCTGCAGAATTCTGCAAGTGCCCGCAAGGGCCTGTAGGGGCCCACAGTGTTTCTGTCAGGTTCCGTAGAGTTCCGTAGGGGCCATAGGTTTCCGTAGCGGCTGGTAGTATTCCGTAGGGGTCTGTAGGGTTCCGTAGGCACCTGCAGTGTTCTGTAGGAGCCCATAGGGTTTTAGTGAGGTTCCGTTGTGTTGCTAAGGGTCTTGTAGAGTTCTGTCGGGTCCTGGAGTATTCTGTAGGGTTCCAGAGGGGCTCGTAGGGTTCCGTCAAAATCCGTAGGGTTCCCTAGGGGCCCGTGGAGTCCCGTAGATTTCCGTAGGGGCCTGTAGGGTTGTGTAAGTACCCGCAGGGGTTGGTAGGAGCTTGTAGGGTTCCATAAGTTTCCAGAGGGTTGTGTAGGGTTCCGTAGGGGCCTGTGGTGTTCCCTAGGGGCCTGTAGAGTCTCGTACAATTCCGTAGGGGCCTGTAGGTTTCCATAAGCGCCCGCAGAGGTCTGAAGGGGCCCGTACTGTTCCGTAAGGATCCATAGGGCTCCGTAGAGCTTCGTAGGTTCCCTAGAGGCCTCTGGAGTACCGCAGGAGCCAGTAGGGGCCCGTAGGGTTCCTTCCATAGGGGTTGGCAGTGTTCCGTAGGGGCCTGTAGGGTTGTGTAAGTGCCCGCAGCAGTCTGTAGGAGTCTGTGGGATTCTGTAAGGTTCCGGAGGGTTCTGCAGGGTTCCGTAGGGGCCCGTAGAGTTCCGTAGTGGCTGGTAAAGTTCCCTAAGGCCCTGTACCGTTCCGTAACTGCCTGCAAGGGTCTTTAGGCTTCCGTAGGGGCTGGTAGGGTTCCATAAAGTTCCGTGGGTTCCTGCAGAGTTCTGCAAGTGCCCGCAAGGGCCTGTAGGGGCCCACAGTGTTTCTGTCAGGTTCCGTAGAGTTCCGTAGGGGCCATATTTTACTGTAGTGGCTGGTAGTATTCCGTAGGGGTCTGTAGGGTTCCGTAGGCACCTGCAGTGTTCTGTAGGAGCCCATAGGGTTTTAGTGAGGTTCCGTTTTGTTGCTAAGGGTCTTGTAGAGTTCTGTCGGGTCCTGGAGTATTCTGTAGGGTTCCAGAGGGGCTGGTAGGGTTCCGTCAAAATCCGTAGGGTTCCCTAGGGGCCCATGGAGTCCTGTAGATTTCCGTAGGGACCTGTAGGGTTGTGTAAGTGCCCGCAGGGGTTGGTAGGAGCTTGTAGGGTGCCATAAGTTTCCAGAGGGTTCCGTAGAGGCCTGTGGTGTTCCCTAGGGGCCTGTAGAGTCTCGTAGAGTTCCGTAGGGTCCTGTAGGTTTCCATAAGCGCCCGCAGAGGTCTGAAGGGGTCCGTACTGTTCCGTAAGGATCCATAGGGCTCCGTAGAGCTTCGTAGGTTCCCTAGAGGCCTGTAGAGTACCGCAGGAGCCAGTAGTGTTCTGTAGGGGTCCGTAAGGTTCCTTCCATAGGGGCTGGCAGTGTTCCGTAGGGTCCTCTAGGGTTGAGTAAGTGCCCGCAGGAGTCTCTAGGAATCCGTGGGATTCTGTAAGGTTCTGGAGGGTTCTGCAGGGTTCCGTAGGGGCCCGTAGAGTTCCGTAGTGGCTGGTAAAGTTCCCTAGGGCCCTGTACCGTTCCGTAACTGCCTGCAAGGGTCTTTAGGCTTCCGTAGGGGCTGGTAGGGTTCCATAAAGTTCCGTGGGTTCCTGCAGAGTTCTGCAAGTGCCCGCAAGGGCCTGTAGGGGCCCACAGTGTTTCTGTCAGGTTCCGTAGAGTTCCGTAGGGGCCATATTTTACTGTAGTGGCTGGTAGTATTCCGTAGGGGTCTGTAGGGTTCCGTAGGCACCTGCAGTGTTCTGTAGGAGCCCATAGGGTTTTAGTGAGGTTCCGTTGTGTTGCTAAGGGTCTTGTAGAGTTCTGTCGGGTCCTGGAGTATTCTGTAGGGTTCCAGAGGGGCTGGTAGGGTTCCGTCAAAATCCGTAGGGTTCCCTAGGGGCCCGTGGAGTCCCGTAGATTTCCGTAGGGGCCTGTAGGGTTGTGTAAGTACCCGCAGGGGTTGGTAGGAGCTTGTAGGGTGCCATAAGTTTCCAGAGGGTTGTGTAGGGTTCCGTAGGGGCCTGTGGTGTTCCCTAGGGGCCTGTAGAGTCTCGTACAATTCCGTAGGGGCCTGTAGGTTTCCATAAGCGCCCGCAGAGGTCTGAAGGGGCCCGTACTGTTCTGTAAGGATCCATAGGGCTCCGTAGAGCTTCGTAGGTTCCCTAGAGGCCTCTGGAGTACCGCAGGAGCCAGTAGGGGCCCGTAGGGTTCCTTCCATAGGGGCTGGCAGTGTTCCGTAGGGGCCTGTAGGGTTGTGTAAGTGCCCGCAGCAGTCTGTAGGAGTCTGTGGGATTCTGTAAGGTTCCGGAGGGTTCTGCAGGGTTCCGTAGGGGCCCGTAGAGTTCCGTAGTGGCTGGTAAAGTTCCCTAGGGCGCTGTGGGGTTCTGTATGGACTTGTAGCGTTCCGTAGGGGCCTGCAGGGTTCTGTAAGTGCCCGCAGGTGTCTGTAGGGTTCCGTAGGGGTCTGTAGGGTTCCGTAGGTGCCTGCAGTGTTCTGTAGGAGCCCATAGGGTTTTAGTGAGGTTCCGTTGTGTTGCTAAGGGTCTTGTAGAGTGCTGTCGGGTCCTGGAGTATTCTGTAGGGTTCCAGAGGGGCTCGTAAGGTTCCGTCGAAATCTGAAGTGTTCCCTAGGGGCCCGTGGAGTCCCGTAGATTTCCGTAGGGACCTGTAGGGTTGTGTAAGTGCCCGCAGGGGTTGGTAGGAGCTTGTAGGGTGCCATAAGTTTCCAGAGGGTTCCGTAGGGTTCCGTAGAGGCCTGTGGTGTTCCCTAGGGGCCTGTAGAGTCTCGTAGAGTTCCGTAGGGTCCTGTAGGTTTCCATAAGCGCTCGCAGAGGTCTGAAGGGGCCCGTACTGTTCTGTAAGGATCCATAGGGCTCCGTAGAGCTTCGTAGGTTCCCTAGAGGCCTGTAGAGTACCGCAGGAGCCAGTAGTGTTCTGTAGGGGTCCGTAAGGTTCCTTCCATAGGGGCTGGCAGTGTTCCGTAGGGTCCTCTAGGGTTGAGTAAGTGCCCGCAGGAGTCTCTAGGAATCTGTGGGATTCTGTAAGGTTCTGGAGGGTTCTGCAGGGTTCCGTAGGGGCCCCTAGAGTTCCGTAGTGGCTGGTAAAGTTCCGTAGGGCCCTGTACCGTTCCGTAACTGCCTGCAAGGGTCTTTAGGCTTCCGTAGGGGCTGGTAGGGTTCCATAAAGTTCCGTGGGTTCCTGCAGAATTCTGCAAGTGCCCGCAAGGGCCTGTAGGGGCCCACAGTGTTTCTGTCAGGTTCCGTAGAGTTCCGTAGGGGCCATAGGTTTCCGTAGCGGCTGGTAGTATTCCGTAGGGGTCTGTAGGGTTCCGTAGGCACCTGCAGTGTTCTGTAGGAGCCCATAGGGTTTTAGTGAGGTTCCGTTGTGTTGCTAAGGGTCTTGTAGAGTTCTGTCGGGTCCTGGAGTATTCTGTAGGGTTCCAGAGGGGCTCGTAGGGTTCCGTCAAAATCCGTAGGGTTCCCTAGGGGCCCGTGGAGTCCCGTAGATTTCCGTAGGGGCCTGTAGGGTTGTGTAAGTACCCGCAGGGGTTGGTAGGAGCTTGTAGGGTTCCATAAGTTTCCAGAGGGTTGTGTAGGGTTCCGTAGGGGCCTGTGGTGTTCCCTAGGGGCCTGTAGAGTCTCGTACAATTCCGTAGGGGCCTGTAGGTTTCCATAAGCGCCCGCAGAGGTCTGAAGGGGCCCGTACTGTTCCGTAAGGATCCATAGGGCTCCGTAGAGCTTCGTAGGTTCCCTAGAGGCCTCTGGAGTACCGCAGGAGCCAGTAGGGGCCCGTAGGGTTCCTTCCATAGGGGTTGGCAGTGTTCCGTAGGGGCCTGTAGGGTTGTGTAAGTGCCCGCAGCAGTCTGTAGGAGTCTGTGGGATTCTGTAAGGTTCCGGAGGGTTCTGCAGGGTTCCGTAGGGGCCCGTAGAGTTCCGTAGTGGCTGGTAAAGTTCCCTAGGGCGCTGTGGGGTTCTGTATGGACTTGTAGCGTTCCGTAGGGGCCTGCAGGGTTCTGTAAGTGCCCGCAGGTGTCTGTAGGGTTCCGTAGGGGTCTGTAGGGTTCCGTAGGTGCCTGCAGTGTTCTGTAGGAGCCCATAGGGTTTTAGTGAGGTTCCGTTGTGTTGCTAAGGGTCTTGTAGAGTGCTGTCGGGTCCTGGAGTATTCTGTAGGGTTCCAGAGGGGCTCGTAAGGTTCCGTCGAAATCTGAAGTGTTCCCTAGGGGCCCGTGGAGTCCCGTAGATTTCCGTAGGGACCTGTAGGGTTGTGTAAGTGCCCGCAGGGGTTGGTAGGAGCTTGTAGGGTGCAATAAGTTTCCAGAGGGTTGTGTAGGGTTCCGTAGAGGCCTGTGGTGTTCCCTAGGGGCCTGTAGAGTCTCGTAGAGTTCCGTAGGGTCCTGTAGGTTTCCATAAGCGCTCGCAGAGGTCTGAAGGGGCCCGTACTGTTCTGTAAGGATCCATAGGGCTCCGTAGAGCTTCGTAGGTTCCCTAGAGGCCTGTAGAGTACCGCAGGAGCCAGTAGTGTTCTGTAGGGGTCCGTAAGGTTCCTTCCATAGGGGCTGGCAGTGTTCCGTAGGGTCCTCTAGGGTTGAGTAAGTGCCCGCAGGAGTCTCTAGGAATCTGTGGGATTCTGTAAGGTTCTGGAGGGTTCTGCAGGGTTCCGTAGGGGCCCCTAGAGTTCCTTAGTGGCTGGTAAAGTTCCGTAGGGCCCTGTACCGTTCCGTAACTGCCTGCAAGGGTCTTTAGGCTTCCGTAGGGGCTGGTAGGGTTCCATAAAGTTCCGTGGGTTCCTGCAGAATTCTGCAAGTGCCCGCAAGGGCCTGTAGGGGCCCACAGTGTTTCTGTCAGGTTCCGTAGAGTTCCGTAGGGGCCATAGGTTTCCGTAGCGGCTGGTAGTATTCCGTAGGGGTCTGTAGGGTTCCGTAGGCACCTGCAGTGTTCTGTAGGAGCCCATAGGGTTTTAGTGAGGTTCCGTTGTGTTGCTAAGGGTCTTGTAGAGTGCTGTCGGGTCCTGGAGTATTCTGTAGGGTTCCACAGGGCCTCGTAGGGTTCCATCGAAATCTGTAGGGTTCCCTAGGGGCCCATAGAATCCTGTAGATTTCCGTAGGGACCTGTAGGGTTGTGTAAGTGCCCACAGGGGTTGGTAGGAGCTTGTTGGGTTCCATAAGTTTCCAGAGGGTTGTGTAGGGTTGCGTAGGGGCCTGTGGTGTTACCTAGGGGCCTGGAGAGTCTCATACGGTTCCGTAGGGGCCTGTGGTGTTCCCTAGGGGCCTGTAGAGTCTCGTACAGTTCTGTAGGGTCCTGTAGGTTTCCATAAGCGCCCGCAGAGGTCTGAAGGGGCCCATACTGTTCCGTAAGGATCCATAGGGCTCCGTAGAGCTTCGTAGGTTCCCTAGAGGCCTGTAGAGTACCGCAGGAGGCAGTAGTGTTCTGTAGGGCCCTGTAGGGTGTTTTCCATAGGGGCTGGCAGTGTTCCGTAGGGTCCTCTAGGGTTGAGTAAGTGCCCGCAGGAGTCTGTAGGAATCCGTGGGATTCTGTAAGGTTCTGCAGGGTTCCGTAGGGGCCCGTAGAGTTCCGTAGTGGCTGGTAAAGTTCCCTAGGGCCCTGTACCGTTCCGTAACTGCCTGCAAGGGTCTTTAGGCTTCCGTAGGGGCTGGTAGGGTTCCATAAAGTTCCACGGGTTCCTGCAGAGTTCTGCGAGTGCCCGCAAGGGCCTGTAGGGGCCCACAGTGTTTCTGTCAGGTTCCGTAGAGTTCCGTAGGGGCCATATTTTACTGTAGTGGCTGGTAGTATTCCGTAGGGGTCTGTAGGGTTCCGTAGGTGCCTGCAGTGTTCTGTAGGAGCCCATAGGGTTTTAGTGAGGTTCCGTTGTGTTGCTAAGGGTCTTGTAGAGTGCTGTCGGGTCCTGGAGTATTCTGTAGGGTTCCAGAGGGGCTCATAGGGTTCCGTTGAAATCCATAGGCTTCCCTAGGGGCCCGTGGAGTCCCGTAGATTTCCGTAGGGGCCTGTAGGGTTGTGTAAGTGCCCGCAGGGGTTGGTAGGAGCTTGTAGGTTGCCATAAGTTTCCAGAGGGTTGTGTAGGGTTCCGTAGAGGCCTGTGGTGTTCCCTAGGGGCCTGTAGAGTCTCGTAGAGTTCCGTAGGGTCCTGTAGGTTTCCATAAGCGCCCGCAGAGGTCTGAAGGGGCCCGTACTGTTCCGTAAGGATCCATAGGGCTCCGTAGAGCTTCGTAGGTTCCCTAGAGGCCTCTGGAGTACCGCAGGAGCCAGTAGTGTTCTGTAGGGCCCCGTAGGGTTCCTTCAATAGGGGCTGGCAGTGTTCCGTAGGGTCCTCTAGGGTCGAGTAAGTGCCCGCAGCAGTCTGTAGGAATCCGTGGGATTCTGTAAGGTTCTGGAGGGTTCTGCAGGGTTCCGTAGGGGCCCGTAGAGTTCCGTAGTGGCTGGTAAAGTTCCCTAGGGCCCTGTACCGTTCCGTAACTGCCTGCAAGGCTCTTTAGGCTTCCGTAGGGGCTGGTAGGGTTCCATAAAGTTCCGTGGGTTCCTGCAGAGTTCTGCAAGTGCCCGCAAGGGCCTGTAGGGGCCCACAGTGTTTCTGTCAGGTTCCGTAGAGTTCCGTAGGGGCCATAGGTTTCCGTAGCGGCTGGTAGTATTCCGTAGGGGTCTGTAGGGTTCCGTAGGCACCTGCAGTGTTCTGTAGGAGCCCATAGGGTTTTAGTGAGGTTCCGTTGTGTTGCTAAGGGTCTTGTAGAGTTCTGTCGGGTCCTGGAGTATTCTGTAGGGTTCCAGAGGGGCTCGTAGGGTTCCGTCGAAATCTGTAGGGTTCCCTAGGGGCCCGTGGAGTCCCGTAGATTTCCGTAGGGACCTGTAGGGTTGTGTAAGTGCCCACAGGGGTTGGTAGGAGCTTGTAGGGTGCCATAAGTTTCCAGAGGGTTGTGTAGGGTTCCGTAGAGGCCTGTGGTGTTCCCTAGGGGCCTGTAGAGTCTCGTACAGTTCCGTAGGGTCCTGTAGGTTTCCATAAGCGCCCGCAGAGGTCTGAAGGGGCCCGTACTGTTCTGTAAGGATCCATAGGGCTCCATAGAGCTTCGTATGTTCCCTAGAGGCCTCTGGAGTACCGCAGGAGCCAGTAGTCTTCTGTAGGGGCCCGTAGGGTTCCTTCCATAGGGGCTGGCAGTGTTCCGTAGGGGCCTGTAGGTTTGTGTAAGTGCCCGCAGCAGTCTGTAGGAGTCTGTGGGATTCTGTAAGGTTCTGGAGGGTTCTGCAGGGTTCCGTAGGGGCCCGTAGAGTTCCGTAGTGGCTGGTAAAGTTCCCTAAGGCCCTGTACCGTTCCGTAACTGCCTGCAAGGCTCTTTAGGCTTCCGTAGGGGCTGGTAGGGTTCCATAAAGTTCCGTGGGTTCCTGCAGAGTTCTGCAAGTGCCCGCAAGGGCCTGTAGGGGCCCACAGTGTTTCTGTCAGGTTCCGTAGAGTTCCGTAGGGCCCATATTTTACTGTAGTGGCTGGTAGTATTCCGTAGGGGTCTGTAGGGTTCCGTAGGCACCTGCAGTGTTCTGTAGGAGCCCATAGGGTTTTAGTGAGGTTCCGTTGTGTTGCTAAGGGTCTTGTAGAGTGCTGTCGGGTCCTGGAGTATTCTGTAGGGTTCCAGAGGGGCTGGTAGGGTTCCGTCAAAATCCGTAGGGTTCCCTAGGGGCCCGTGGAGTCCTGTAGATTTCCGTAGGGACCTGTAGGGTTGTGTAAGTGCCCGCAGGGGTTGGTAGGATCTTGTAGGGTGCCATAAGTTTCCAGAGGGTTCCGTAGAGGCCTGTGGTGTTCCCTAGGGGCCTGTAGAGTCTCGTAGAGTTCCGTAGGGTCCTGTAGGTTTCCATAAGCGCCCGCAGAGGTCTGAAGGGGTCCGTACTGTTCCGTAAGGATCCATAGGGCTCCGTAGAGCTTCGTAGGTTCCCTAGAGGCCTGTAGAGTACCGCAGGAGCCAGTAGTGTTCTGTAGGGGTCCGTAAGGTTCCTTCCATAGGGGCTGGCAGTGTTCCGTAGGGTCCTCTAGGGTTGAGTAAGTGCCCGCAGGAGTCTGTAGGAATCCGTGGGATTCTGTAAGGTTCTGGAGGGTTCTGCAGGGTTCCGTAGGGGCCCGTAGAGTTCCGTAGTGGCTGGTAAAGTTCCCTAGGGCCCTGTACCGTTCCGTAACTGCCTGCAAGGGTCTTTAGGCTTCCGTAGGGGCTGGTAGGGTTCCATAAAGTTCCGTGGGTTCCTGCAGAGTTCTGCAAGTGCCCGCAAGGGCCTGTAGGGGCCCACAGTGTTTCTGTCAGGTTCCGTAGAGTTCCGTAGGGGCCATATTTTACTGTAGTGGCTGGTAGTATTCCGTAGGGGTCTGTAGGGTTCCGTAGGCACCTGCAGTGTTCTGTAGGAGCCCATAGGGTTTTAGTGAGGTTCCGTTGTGTTGCTAAGGGTCTTGTAGAGTGCTGTCGGGTCCTGGAGTATTCTGTAGGGTTCCAGAGGGGCTGGTAGGGTTCCGTCAAAATCCGTAGGGTTCCCTAGGGGCCCGTGGAGTCCCGTAGATTTCCGTAGGGGCCTGTAGGGTTGTGTAAGTACCCGCAGGGGTTGGTAGGAGCTTGTAGGGTGCCATAAGTTTCCAGAGGGTTGTGTAGGGTTCCGTAGGGGCCTGTGGTGTTCCCTAGGGGCCTGTAGAGTCTCGTACAATTCCGTAGGGGCCTGTAGGTTTCCATAAGCGCCCGCAGAGGTCTGAAGGGGCCCGTACTGTTCCGTAAGGATCCATAGGGCTCCGTAGAGCTTCGTAGGTTCCCTAGAGGCCTCTGGAGTACCGCAGGAGCCAGTAGGGGCCCGTAGGGTTCCTTCCATAGGGGCTGGCAGTGTTCCGTAGGGGCCTGTAGGGTTGTGTAAGTGCCCGCAGCAGTCTGTAGGAGTCTGTGGGATTCTGTAAGGTTCCGGAGGGTTCTGCAGGGTTCCGTAGGGGCCCGTAGAGTTCCGTAGTGGCTGGTAAAGTTCCCTAGGGCGCTGTGGGGTTCTGTATGGACTTGTAGCGTTCCGTAGGGGCCTGCAGGGTTCTGTAAGTGCCCGCAGGTGTCTGTAGGGTTCCGTAGGGGTCTGTAGGGTTCCGTAGGTGCCTGCAGTGTTCTGTAGGAGCCCATAGGGTTTTAGTGAGGTTCCGTTGTGTTGCTAAGGGTCTTGTAGAGTGCTGTCGGGTCCTGGAGTATTCTGTAGGGTTCCAGAGGGGCTCGTAAGGTTCCGTCGAAATCTGAAGTGTTCCCTAGGGGCCCGTGGAGTCCCGTAGATTTCCGTAGGGACCTGTAGGGTTGTGTAAGTGCCCGCAGGGGTTGGTAGGAGCTTGTAGGGTGCCATTAGTTTCCAGAGGGTTCCGTAGGGTTTTGTAGAGGCCTGTGGTGTTCCCTAGGGGCCTGTAGAGTCTCGTAGAGTTCCGTAGGGTCCTGTAGGTTTCCATAAGCGCTCGCAGAGGTCTGAAGGGGCCCGTACTGTTCTGTAAGGATCCATAGGGCTCCGTAGAGCTTCGTAGGTTCCCTAGAGGCCTGTAGAGTACCGCAGGAGCCAGTAGTGTTCTGTAGGGGTCCGTAAGGTTCCTTCCATAGGGGCTGGCAGTGTTCCGTAGGGTCCTCTAGGGTTGAGTAAGTGCCCGCAGGAGTCTCTAGGAATCTGTGGGATTCTGTAAGGTTCTGGAGGGTTCTGCAGGGTTCCGTAGGGGCCCCTAGAGTTCCTTAGTGGCTGGTAAAGTTCCGTAGGGCCCTGTACCGTTCCGTAACTGCCTGCAAGGGTCTTTAGGCTTCCGTAGGGGCTGGTAGGGTTCCATAAAGTTCCGTGGGCTCCTAGCAGAATCACTGCAGGTGCCGACGGGAACCCTGACAGGGACCCCTACGGGAATACTACCAGGCCACTAGCAGTAAAACCATATTTTACTGTAGTGGCTGGTAGTATTCCGTAGGGGTCTGTAGGGTTCCGTAGGCACCTGCAGTGTTCTGTAGGAGCCCATAGGGTTTTAGTGAGGTTCCGTTGTGTTGCTAAGGGTCTTGTAGAGTTCTGTCGGGTCCTGGAGTATTCTGTAGGGTTCCAGAGGGGCTGGTAGGGTTCCGTCAAAATCCGTAGGGTTCCCTAGGGGCCCGTGGAGTCCCGTAGATTTCCGTAGGGGCCTGTAGGGTTGTGTAAGTACCCGCAGGGGTTGGTAGGAGCTTGTAGGGTGCCATAAGTTTCCAGAGGGTTGTGTAGGGTTCCGTAGGGGCCTGTGGTGTTCCCTAGGGGCCTGTAGAGTCTCGTACAATTCCGTAGGGGCCTGTAGGTTTCCATAAGCGCCCGCAGAGGTCTGAAGGGGCCCGTACTGTTCCGTAAGGATCCATAGGGCTCCGTAGAGCTTCGTAGGTTCCCTAGAGGCCTCTGGAGTACCGCAGGAGCCAGTAGGGGCCCGTAGGGTTCCTTCCATAGGGGCTGGCAGTGTTCCGTAGGGGCCTGTAGGGTTGTGTAAGTGCCCGCAGCAGTCTGTAGGAGTCTGTGGGATTCTGTAAGGTTCCGGAGGGTTCTGCAGGGTTCCGTAGGGGCCCGTAGAGTTCCGTAGTGGCTGGTAAAGTTCCCTAGGGCGCTGTGGGGTTCTGTATGGACTTGTAGCGTTCCGTAGGGGCCTGCAGGGTTCTGTAAGTGCCCGCAGGTGTCTGTAGGGTTCCGTAGGGGTCTGTAGGGTTCCGTAGGTGCCTGCAGTGTTCTGTAGGAGCCCATAGGGTTTTAGTGAGGTTCCGTTGTGTTGCTAAGGGTCTTGTAGAGTGCTGTCGGGTCCTGGAGTATTCTGTAGGGTTCCAGAGGGGCTCGTAAGGTTCCGTCGAAATCTGAAGTGTTCCCTAGGGGCCCGTGGAGTCCCGTAGATTTCCGTAGGGACCTGTAGGGTTGTGTAAGTGCCCGCAGGGGTTGGTAGGAGCTTGTAGGGTGCCATAAGTTTCCAGAGGGTTCCGTAGGGTTCCGTAGAGGCCTGTGGTGTTCCCTAGGGGCCTGTAGAGTCTCGTAGAGTTCCGTAGGGTCCTGTAGGTTTCCATAAGCGCTCGCAGAGGTCTGAAGGGGCCCGTACTGTTCTGTAAGGATCCATAGGGCTCCGTAGAGCTTCGTAGGTTCCCTAGAGGCCTGTAGAGTACCGCAGGAGCCAGTAGTGTTCTGTAGGGGTCCGTAAGGTTCCTTCCATAGGGGCTGGCAGTGTTCCGTAGGGTCCTCTAGGGTTGAGTAAGTGCCCGCAGGAGTCTCTAGGAATCTGTGGGATTCTGTAAGGTTCTGGAGGGTTCTGCAGGGTTCCGTAGGGGCCCCTAGAGTTCCTTAGTGGCTGGTAAAGTTCCGTAGGGCCCTGTACCGTTCCGTAACTGCCTGCAAGGCTCTTTAGGCTTCCGTAGGGGCTGGTAGGGTTCCATAAAGTTCCGTGGGTTGCTGCAGAATTCTGCAAGTGCCCGCAAGGGCCTGTAGGGGCCCACAGTGTTTCTGTCAGGTTCCGTAGAGTTCCGTAGGGGCCATAGGTTTCCGTAGCGGCTGGTAGTATTCCGTAGGGGTCTGTAGGGTTCCGTAGGCACCTGCAGTGTTCTGTAGGAGCCCATAGGGTTTTAGTGAGGTTCCGTTGTGTTGCTAAGGGTCTTGTAGAGTGCTGTCGGGTCCTGGAGTATTCTGTAGGGTTCCACAGGGCCTCGTAGGGTTCCATCGAAATCTGTAGGGTTCCCTAGGGGCCCATAGAATCCTGTAGATTTCCGTAGGGACCTGTAGGGTTGTGTAAGTGCCCACAGGGGTTGGTAGGAGCTTGTTGGGTTCCATAAGTTTCCAGAGGGTTGTGTAGGGTTGCGTAGAGGCCTGTGGTGTTACCTAGGGGCCTGGAGAGTCTCATACGGTTCCGTAGGGGCCTGTGGTGTTCCCTAGGGGCCTGTAGAGTCTCGTACAGTTCTGTAGGGTCCTGTAGGTTTCCATAAGCGCCCGCAGAGGTCTGAAGGGGCCCGTACTGTTCCGTAAGGATCCATAGGGCTCCGTAGAGCTTCGTAGGTTCCCTAGAGGCCTGTAGAGTACCGCAGGAGGCAGTAGTGTTCTGTAGGGCCCTGTAGGGTGTTTTCCATAGGGGCTGGCAGTGTTCCGTAGGGTCCTCTAGGGTTGAGTAAGTGCCCGCAGGAGTCTGTAGGAATCCGTGGGATTCTGTAAGGTTCTGCAGGGTTCCGTAGGGGCCCGTAGAGTTCCGTAGTGGCTGGTAAAGTTCCCTAGGGCGCTGTGGGGTTCTGTATGGACTTGTAGCGTTCCGTAGGGGCCTGCAGGGTTCTGTAAGTGCCCGCAGGTGTCTGTAGGGTTCCGTAGGGGTCTGTAGGGTTCCGTAGGTGCCTGCAGTGTTCTGTAGGAGCCCATAGGGTTTTAGTGAGGTTCCGTTGTGTTGCTAAGGGTCTTGTAGAGTGCTGTCGGGTCCTGGAGTATTCTGTAGGGTTCCAGAGGGGCTCGTAAGGTTCCGTCGAAATCTGAAGTGTTCCCTAGGGGCCCGTGGAGTCCCGTAGATTTCCGTAGGGACCTGTAGGGTTGTGTAAGTGCCCGCAGGGGTTGGTAGGAGCTTGTAGGGTGCCATAAGTTTCCAGAGGGTTGTGTAGGGTTCCGTAGAGGCCTGTGGTGTTCCCTAGGGGCCTGTAGAGTCTCGTACAGTTCCGTAGGGTCCTGTAGGTTTCCATAAGCGCTCACAGAGGTCTGAAGGGGCCCGTACTGTTCCGTAAGGATCCATAGGGCTCCGTAGAGCTTCGTAGGTTCCCTAGAGGCCTGTAGAGTACCGCAGGAGCCAGTAGTGTTCTGTAGGGGTCCGTAAGGTTCCTTCCATAGGGGCTGGCAGTGTTCCGTAGGGTCCTCTAGGGTTGAGTAAGTGCCCGCAGGAGTCTCTAGGAATCTGTGGGATTCTGTAAGGTTCTGGAGGGTTCTGCAGGGTTCCGTAGGGGCCCCTAGAGTTCCTTAGTGGCTGGTAAAGTTCCGTAGGGCCCTGTACCGTTCCGTAACTGCCTGCAAGGGTCTTTAGGCTTCCGTAGGGGCTGGTAGGGTTCCATAAAGTTCCGTGGGTTCCTGCAGAATTCTGCAAGTGCCCGCAAGGGCCTGTAGGGGCCCACAGTGTTTCTGTCAGGTTCCGTAGAGTTCCGTAGGGGCCATAGGTTTCCGTAGCGGCTGGTAGTATTCCGTAGGGGTCTGTAGGGTTCCGTAGGCACCTGCAGTGTTCTGTAGGAGCCCATAGGGTTTTAGTGAGGTTCCGTTGTGTTGCTAAGGGTCTTGTAGAGTTCTGTCGGGTCCTGGAGTATTCTGTAGGGTTCCAGAGGGGCTGGTAGGGTTCCGTCAAAATCCGTAGGGTTCCCTAGGGGCCCGTGGAGTCCCGTAGATTTCCGTAGGGGCCTGTAGGGTTGTGTAAGTACCCGCAGGGGTTGGTAGGAGCTTGTAGGGTGCCATAAGTTTCCAGAGGGTTGTGTAGGGTTCCGTAGGGGCCTGTGGTGTTCCCTAGGGGCCTGTAGAGTCTCGTACAATTCCGTAGGGGCCTGTAGGTTTCCATAAGCGCCCGCAGAGGTCTGAAGGGGCCCGTACTGTTCCGTAAGGATCCATAGGGCTCCGTAGAGCTTCGTAGGTTCCCTAGAGGCCTCTGGAGTACCGCAGGAGCCAGTAGGGGCCCGTAGGGTTCCTGCCATAGGGGCTGGCAGTGTTCCGTAGGGGCCTGTAGGGTTGTGTAAGTGCCCGCAGCAGTCTGTAGGAGTCTGTGGGATTCTGTAAGGTTCCGGAGGGTTCTGCAGGGTTCCGTAGGGGCCCGTAGAGTTCCGTAGTGGCTGGTAAAGTTCCCTAGGGCGCTGTGGGGTTCTGTATGGACTTGTAGCGTTCCGTAGGGGCCTGCAGGGTTCTGTAAGTGCCCGCAGGTGTCTGTAGGGTTCCGTAGGGGTCTGTAGGGTTCCGTAGGTGCCTGCAGTGTTCTGTAGGAGCCCATAGGGTTTTAGTGAGGTTCCGTTGTGTTGCTAAGGGTCTTGTAGAGTGCTGTCGGGTCCTGGAGTATTCTGTAGGGTTCCAGAGGGGCTCGTAAGGTTCCGTCGAAATCTGAAGTGTTCCCTAGGGGCCCGTGGAGTCCCGTAGATTTCCGTAGGGACCTGTAGGGTTGTGTAAGTGCCCGCAGGGGTTGGTAGGAGCTTGTAGGGTGCCATAAGTTTCCAGAGGGTTCCGTAGGGTTCCGTAGAGGCCTGTGGTGTTCCCTAGGGGCCTGTAGAGTCTCGTAGAGTTCCGTAGGGTCCTGTAGGTTTCCATAAGCGCTCGCAGAGGTCTGAAGGGGCCCGTACTGTTCTGTAAGGATCCATAAGGCTCCGTAGAGCTTCGTAGGTTCCCTAGAGGCCTGTAGAGTACCGCAGGAGCCAGTAGTGTTCTGTAGGGGTCCGTAAGGTTCCTTCCATAGGGGCTGGCAGTGTTCCGTAGGGTCCTCTAGGGTTGAGTAAGTGCCCGCAGGAGTCTGTAGGAATCTGTGGGATTCTGTAAGGTTCTGGAGGGTTCTGCAGGGTTCCGTAGGGGCCCCTAGAGGTCCTTAGTGGCTGGTAAAGTTCCGTAGGGCCCTGTACCGTTCCGTAACTGCCTGCAAGGGTCTTTAGGCTTCCGTAGGGGCTGGTAGGGTTCCATAAAGTTCCGTGGGTTCCTGCAGAATTCTGCAAGTGCCCGCAAGGGCCTGTAGGGGCCCACAGTGTTTCTGTCAGGTTCCGTAGAGTTCCGTAGGGGCCATAGGTTTCCGTAGCGGCTGGTAGTATTCCGTAGGGGTCTGTAGGGTTCCGTAGGCACCTGCAGTGTTCTGTAGGAGCCCATAGGGTTTTAGTGAGGTTCCGTTGTGTTGCTAAGGGTCTTGTAGAGTGCTGTCGGGTCCTGGAGTATTCTGTAGGGTTCCACAGGGCCTCGTAGGGTTCCATCGAAATCTGTAGGGTTCCCTAGGGGCCCATAGAATCCTGTAGATTTCCGTAGGGACCTGTAGGGTTGTGTAAGTGCCCACAGGGGTTGGTAGGAGCTTGTTGGGTTCCATAAGTTTCCAGAGGGTTGTGTAGGGTTGCGTAGGGGCCTGTGGTGTTACCTAGGGGCCTGGAGAGTCTCATACGGTTCCGTAGGGGCCTGTGGTGTTCCCTAGGGGCCTGTAGAGTCTCGTACAGTTCTGTAGGGTCCTGTAGGTTTCCATAAGCGCCCGCAGAGGTCTGAAGGGGCCCGTACTGTTCCGTAAGGATCCATAGGGCTCCGTAGAGCTTCGTAGGTTCCCTAGAGGCCTGTAGAGTACCGCAGGAGGCAGTAGTGTTCTGTAGGGCCCTGTAGGGTGTTTTCCATAGGGGCTGGCAGTGTTCCGTAGGGTCCTCTAGGGTTGAGTAAGTGCCCGCAGGAGTCTGTAGGAATCCGTGGGATTCTGTAAGGTTCTGCAGGGTTCCGTAGGGGCCCGTAGAGTTCCGTAGTGGCTGGTAAAGTTCCCTAGGGCCCTGTACCGTTCCGTAACTGCCTGCAAGGGTCTTTAGGCTTCCGTAGGGGCTGGTAGGGTTCCATAAAGTTCCGCGGGTTCCTGCAGAGTTCTGCGAGTGCCCGCAAGGGCCTGTAGGGGCCCACAGTGTTTCTGTCAGGTTCCGTAGAGTTCCGTAGGGGCCATATTTTACTGTAGTGGCTGGTAGTATTCCGTAGGGGTCTGTAGGGTTCCGTAGGTGCCTGCAGTGTTCTGTAGGAGCCCATAGGGTTTTCGTGAGGTTCCGTTGTGTTGCTAAGGGTCTTGTAGAGTGCTGTCGGGTCCTGGAGTATTCTGTAGGGTTCCAGAGGGGCTCATAGGGTTCCGTTGAAATCCGTAGGGTTCCCTAGGGGCCCGTGGAGTCCCGTAGATTTCCGTAGGGGCCTGTAGGGTTGTGTAAGTGCCCGCAGGGGTTGGTAGGAGCTTGTAGGTTGCCATAAGTTTCCAGAGGGTTGTGTAGGGTTCCGTAGAGGCCTGTGGTGTTCCCTAGGGGCCTGTAGAGTCTCGTACAGTTCCGTAGGGGCCTGTAGGTTTCCATAAGCGCCCGCAGAGGTCTGAAGGGGCCCGTACTGTTCCGTAAGGATCCATAGGGCTCCGTAGAGCTTCGTAGGTTCCCTAGAGGCCTCTGGAGTACCGCAGGAGCCAGTAGTGTTCTGTAGGGCCCCGTAGGGTTCCTTCCATAGGGGCTGGCAGTGTTCCGTAGGGTCCTCTAGGGTCGAGTAAGTGCCCGCAGCAGTCTGTAGGAATCCGTGGGATTCTGTAAGGTTCTGGAGGGTTCTGCAGGGTTCCGTAGGGGCCCGTAGAGTTCCGTAGTGGCTGGTAAAGTTCCCTAGGGCCCTGTACCGTTCCGTAACTGCCTGCAAGGCTCTTTAGGCTTCCGTAGGGGCTGGTAGGGTTCCATAAAGTTCAGTGGGTTCCTGCAGAGTTCTGCAAGTGCCCGCAAGGGCCTGTAGGGGCCCACAGTGTTTCTGTCAGGTTCCGTAGAGTTCCGTAGGGGCCATAGGTTTCCGTAGCGGCTGGTAGTATTCCGTAGGGGTCTGTAGGGTTCCGTAGGCACCTGCAGTGTTCTGTAGGAGCCCATAGGGTTTTAGTGAGGTTCCGTTGTGTTGCTAAGGGTCTTGTAGAGTTCTGTCGGGTCCTGGAGTATTCTGTAGGGTTCCAGAGGGGCTCGTAGGGTTCCGTCGAAATCTGTAGGGTTCCCTAGGGGCCCGTGGAGTCCCGTAGATTTCCGTAGGGACCTGTAGGGTTGTGTAAGTGCCCGCAGGGGTTGGTAGGAGCTTGTAGGGTGCCATAAGTTTCCAGAGGGTTGTGTAGGGTTCCGTAGAGGCCTGTGGTGTTCCCTAGGGGCCTGTAGAGTCTCGTACAGTTCCGTAGGGTCCTGTAGGTTTCCATAAGCGCCCGCAGAGGTCTGAAGGGGCCCGTACTGTTCTGTAAGGATCCATAGGGCTCCATAGAGCTTCGTATGTTCCCTAGAGGCCTCTGGAGTACCGCAGGAGCCAGTAGTCTTCTGTAGGGGCCCGTAGGGTTCCTTCCATAGGGGCTGGCAGTGTTCCGTAGGGGCCTGTAGGTTTGTGTAAGTGCCCGCAGCAGTCTGTAGGAGTCTGTGGGATTCTGTAAGGTTCCGGAGGGTTCTGCAGGGTTCCGTAGGGGCCCGTAGAGTTCCGTAGTGGCTGGTAAAGTTCCGTAGGGCCCTGTGGGGTTCTGTGTGGACCTGTAGGGTTCCGTAGGGGCCTGCAGGGTTCTGTAAGTGCCCGCAGGTGTCTGTAGGGTTCCGTAGGGGTCTGTAGGGTTCCGTAGGCACCTGCAGTGTTCTGTAGGAGCCCATAGGGTTTTAGTGTGGTTCCGTTGTGTCGCTAAGGGTCTTGTAGAGTGCTGTCGGGTCCTGGAGTATTCTGTAGGGTTCCAGAGGGGCTCGTAGGATTCCGTTGAAATCCGTAGGCTTCCCTAGGGGCCCATAGAGTCCCGTAGATTTCCGTAGGGACCTGTAGGGTTGTGTAAGTGCCCGCAGGGGTTGGTAGGAGCTTGTAGGGTGCCATAAGTTTCCAGAGGGTTGTGTAGGGTTCCGTAGGGGCCTGTGGTGTTTCCTAGGGGCCTGTAGAGTCTCGTACAGTTCCATAGGGGCCTGTAGGTTTCCATAAGCGCCCGCAGAGGTCTGAAGGGGCCCGTACTGTTCCGTAAGGATCCATAGGGCTCCGTAGAGCTTCGTAGGTTCCCTAGAGGCCTGTAGAGTACCGCAGGAGCCAGTAGTGTTCTGTAGGGCCCCGTAGGGTTCCTTCCATAGGGGCTGGCAGTGTTCTGTAGGGTCCTCTAGGGTTGAGTAAGTGCCCGCAGGAGTCTGTAGGAATCCGTGGGATTCTGTAAGGTTCTGGAGGGTTCTGCAGGGTTCCGTAGGGGCCCGTAGAGTTCCGTAGTGGCTGGTAAAGTTCCCTAAGGCCCTGTACCGTTCCGTAACTGCCTGCAAGGCTCTTTAGGCTTCCGTAGGGGCTGGTAGGGTTCCATAAAGTTCCGTGGGTTCCTGCAGAGTTCTGCAAGTGCCCGCAAGGGACTGTAGGGGCCCACAGTGTTTCTGTCAGGTTCCGTAGAGTTCCGTAGGGGCCATATTTTACTGTAGTGCCTGGTAGTATTCCGTAGGGGTCTGTAGGGTTCCGTAGGCACCTGCAGTGTTCTGTAGGAGCCCATAGGGTTTTAGTGAGGTTCCGTTGTGTTGCTAAGGGTCTTGTAGAGTTCTGTCGGGTCCTGGAGTATTCTGTAGGGTTCCAGAGGGGCTGGTAGGGTTCCGTCAAAATCCGTAGGGTTCCCTAGGGGCCCGTGGAGTCCTGTAGATTTCCGTAGGGACCTGTAGGGTTGTGTAAGTGCCCGCAGGGGTTGGTAGGAGCTTGTAGGGTGCCATAAGTTTCCAGAGGGTTGTGTAGGGTTCCGTAGGGGCCTGTGGTGTTCCGTAGGGGCCTGTAGAGTCTCGTACAATTCCGTAGGGGCCTGTAGGTTTCCATAAGCGCCCGCAGAGGTCTGAAGGGGCCCGTACTGTTCTGTAAGGATCCATAGGGCTCCGTAGAGCTTCGTAGGTTCCCTAGAGGCCTCTGGAGTACCGCAGGAGCCAGTAGTCTTCTGTAGGGGCCCGTAGGGTTCCTTCCATAGGGGCTGGCAGTGTTCCGTAGGGGCCTGTAGGTTTGTGTAAGTGCCCGCAGCAGTCTGTAGGAGTCTGTGGGATTCTGTAAGGTTCCGGAGGGTTCTGCAGGGTGCCGTAGGGGCCCGTAGAGTTCCGTAGTGGCTGGTAAAGTTCCCTAGGGCCCTGTGGGGTTCTGTATGGACTTGTAGCGTTCCGTAGGGGCCTGCAGGGTTCTGTAAGTGCCCGCAGGTGTCTGTAGGGTTCCGTAGGGGTCTGTAGGGTTCCGTAGGTGCCTGCAGTGTTCTGTAGGAGCCCATAGGGTTTTAGTGAGGTTCCGTTGTGTTGCTAAGGGTCTTGTAGAGTGCTGTCGGGTCCTGGAGTATTCTGTAGGGTTCCAGAGGGGCTCGTAAGGTTCCGTTGAAATCCGTAGGCTTCCCTAGGGGCCCGTGGAGTCCCGTAGATTTCCGTAGGGACCTGTAGGGTTGTGTAAGTGCCCGCAGGGGTTGGTAGGAGCTTGTAGGGTGCCATAAGTTTCCAGAGGGTTGTGTAGGGTTCCGTAGAGGCCTGTGGTGTTTCCTAGGGGCCTGTAGAGTCTCGTACAGTTCCGTAGGGTCCTGTAGGTTTCCATAAGCGCTCACAGAGGTCTGAAGGGGCCCGTACTGTTCCGTAAGGATCCATAGGGCTCCGTAGAGCTTCGTAGGTTCCCTAGAGGCCTGTAGAGTACCGCAGGAGCCAGTAGTGTTCTGTAGGGGTCCGTAAGGTTCCTTCCATAGGGGCTGGCAGTGTTCCGTAGGGTCCTCTAGGGTTGAGTAAGTGCCCGCAGGAGTCTCTAGGAATCTGTGGGATTCTGTAAGGTTCTGGAGGGTTCTGCAGGGTTCCGTAGGGGCCCCTAGAGTTCCTTAGTGGCTGGTAAAGTTCCCTAGGGCCCTGTACCGTTCCGTAACTGCCTGCAAGGGTCTTTAGGCTTCCGTAGGGGCTGGTAGGGTTCCATAAAGTTCCGTGGGTTCCTGCAGAATTCTGCAAGTGCCCGCAAGGGACTGTAGGGGCCCACAGTGTTTCTGTCAGGTTCCGTAGAGTTCCGTAGGGGCCATAGGTTTCCGTAGTGGCTGGTAGTATTCCGTAGGGGTCTGTAGGGTTCCGTAGGCACCTGCAGTGTTCTGTAGGAGCCCATAGGGTTTTCGTGAGGTTCCGTTGTGTTGCTAAGGGTCTTGTAGAGTGCTGTCGGGTCCTGGAGTATTCTGTAGGGTTCCAGAGGGGCTCATAGGGTTCCGTTGAAATCCGTAGGGTTCCCTAGGGGCCCGTGGAGTCCCGTAGATTTCCGTAGGGGCCTGTAGGGTTGTGTAAGTGCCCGCAGGGGTTGGTAGGAGCTTGTTGGGTGCCATAAGTTTCCGGAGGGTTGTGTAGGGTTCCGTAGAGGCCTGTGGTGTTCCCTAGGGGCCTGTAGAGTCTCGTACAGTTCCGTAGGGTCCTGTAGGTTTCCGTAAGCACCCGCAGAGGTCTGAAGGGGCCCGTATTGTTCCGTAAGGATCCATAGGGCTCCGTACAGCTTCGTAGGTTCCCTAGTGGCTTCTTGAGTACCGCAGGAGCCAGTAGTGTTCTGCAGGGGCCCGTAAGGTTCCTTCCGTAGGGGCTGGCAGTGTTCCGTAGGGGCCTGTAGGTTTGTGTAAGTGCCCGCAGCAGTCTGTAGGAGTCTGTGGGATTCTGTAAGGTTCCGGAGGGTTCTGCAGGGTTCCGTAGGGGCCCCTAGAGTTCCGTAGTGGCTGGTAAAGTTCCGTAGGGCCCTGTGGGGTTCTGTATGGACCTGTAGGGTTCCGTAGGGGCCTGCAGGGTTCTGTAAGTGCCCGCAGGTGTCTGTAGGGTTCTGTAGGGGTCTGTAGGGTTCCGTAGGCGCCTGCAGTGTTCTGTAGGAGCCCATAGGGTTTTCGTGAGGTTCCGTTGTGTTGCTAAGGGTCTTGTAGAGTGCTGTCGGGTCCTGGAGTATTCTGTAGGGTTCCAGAGGGGCTCGTAGGGTTCCGTCGAAATCTGTAGGCTTCCCTAGGGGCCCGTGGAGTCCCGTAGATTTCCGTAGGGGCCTGTAGGGTTGTGTAAGTGCCCGCAGGGGTTGGTAGGAGCTTGTAGGGTGCCATAAGTTTCCAGAGGGTTGTGTAGGGTTCCGTAGGGGCCTGTGGTGTTTCCTAGGGACCTGTAGAGTCTCGTACAGTTCCGTAGGGGCCTGTAGGTTTCCATAAGCGCCCGCAGAGGTCTGAAGGGGCCCGTACTGTTCCGTAAGGATCCATAGGGCTCCGTAGAGCTTCGTAGGTTCCCTAGAGGCCTCTGGAGTACCGCAGGAGCCAGTAGTGTTCTGTAGGGCCCCGTAGGGTTCCTTCCATAGGGGCTGGCAGTGTTCCGTAGGGTCCTCTAGGGTCGAGTAAGTGCCCGCAGCAGTCTGTAGGAATCCGTGGGATTCTGTAAGGTTCTGGAGGGTTCTGCAGGGTTCCGTAGGGGCCCGTAGAGTTCCGTAGTGGCTGGTAAAGTTCCCTAGGGCCCTGTACCATTCCGTAACTGCCTGCAAGGGTCTTTAGGCTTCCGTAGGGGCTGGTAGGGTTCCATAAAGTTCCGTGGGTTCCTGCAGAGTTCTGCAAGTGCCCGCAAGGGCCTGTAGGGGCCCACAGTGTTTCTGTCAGGTTCCGTAGAGTTCCGTAGGGGCCATAGGTTTCCGTAGCGGCTGGTAGTATTCCGTAGGGGTCTGTAGGGTTCCGTAGGCACCTGCAGTGTTCTGTAGGAGCCCATAGGGTTTTAGTGAGGTTCCGTTGTGTTGCTAAGGGTCTTGTAGAGTTCTGTCGGGTCCTGGAGTATTCTGTAGGGTTCCAGAGGGGCTCGTAGGGTTCCGTCGAAATCTGTAGGCTTCCCTAGGGGCCCGTGGAGTCCCGTAGATTTCCGTAGGGACCTGTAGGGTTGTGTAAGTGCCCGCAGGGGTTGGTAGGAGCTTGTAGGGTGCCATAAGTTTCCAGAGGGTTGTGTAGGGTTCCGTAGAGGCCTGTGGTGTTCCCTAGGGGCCTGTAGAGTCTCGTACAGTTCCGTAGGGTCCTGTAGGTTTCCATAAGCGCCCGCAGAGGTCTGAAGGGGCCCGTACTGTTCTGTAAGGATCCATAGGGCTCCATAGAGCTTCGTATGTTCCCTAGAGGCCTCTGGAGTACCGCAGGAGCCAGTAGTCTTCTGTAGGGGCCCGTAGGGTTCCTTCCATAGGGGCTGGCAGTGTTCCGTAGGGGCCTGTAGGTTTGTGTAAGTGCCCGCAGCAGTCTGTAGGAGTCTGTGGGATTCTGTAAGGTTCCGGAGGGTTCTGCAGGGTGCCGTAGGGGCCCGTAGAGTTCCGTAGTGGCTGGTAAAGTTCCGTAGGGCCCTGTGGGGTTCTGTGTGGACCTGTAGGGTTCCGTAGGGGCCTGCAGGGTTCTGTAAGTGCCCGCAGGTGTCTGTAGGGTTCCGTAGGGGTCTGTAGGGTTCCGTAGGCACCTGCAGTGTTCTGTAGGAGCCCATAGGGTTTTAGTGTGGTTCCGTTGTGTCGCTAAGGGTCTTGTAGAGTGCTGTCGGGTCCTGGAGTATTCTGTAGGGTTCCAGAGGGGCTCGTAGGATTCCGTTGAAATCCGTAGGCTTCCCTAGGGGCCCGTGGAGTCCCGTAGATTTCCGTAGGGACCTGTAGGGTTGTGTAAGTGCCCGCAGGGGTTGGTAGGAGCTTGTAGGGTGCCATAAGTTTCCAGAGGGTTGTGTAGGGTTCCGTAGGGGCCTGTGGTGTTTCCTAGGGGCCTGTAGAGTCTCGTACAGTTCCATAGGGGCCTGTAGGTTTCCATAAGCGCCCGCAGAGGTCTGAAGGGGCCCGTACTGTTCCGTAAGGATCCATAGGGCTCCGTAGAGCTTCGTAGGTTCCCTAGAGGCCTGTAGAGTACCGCAGGAGCCAGTAGTGTTCTGTAGGGCCCCGTAGGGTTCCTTCCATAGGGGCTGGCAGTGTTCTGTAGGGTCCTCTAGGGTTGAGTAAGTGCCCGCAGGAGTCTGTAGGAATCCGTGGGATTCTGTAAGGTTCTGGAGGGTTCTGCAGGGTTCTGTAGGGGCCCGTAGAGTTCCGTAGTGGCTGGTAAAGTTCCCTAAGGCCCTGTACCGTTCCGTAACTGCCTGCAAGGCTCTTTAGGCTTCCGTAGGGGCTGGTAGGGTTCCATAAAGTTCCGTGGGTTCCTGCAGAATTCTGCAAGTGCCCGCAAGGGACTGTAGGGGCCCACAGTGTTTCTGTCAGGTTCCGTAGAGTTCCGTAGGGGCCATATTTTACTGTAGTGGCTGGTAGTATTCCGTAGGGGTCTGTAGGGTTCCGTAGGCACCTGCAGTGTTCTGTAGGAGCCCATAGGGTTTTAGTGAGGTTCCGTTGTGTTGCTAAGGGTCTTGTAGAGTTCTGTCGGGTCCTGGAGTATTCTGTAGGGTTCCAGAGGGGCTGGTAGGGTTCCGTCAAAATCCGTAGGGTTCCCTAGGGGCCCGTGGAGTCCTGTAGATTTCCGTAGGGACCTGTAGGGTTGTGTAAGTGCCCGCAGGGGTTGGTAGGAGCTTGTAGGGTGCCATAAGTTTCCAGAGGGTTGTGTAGGGTTCCGTAGGGGCCTGTGGTGTTCCGTAGGGGCCTGTAGAGTCTCGTACAATTCCGTAGGGGCCTGTAGGTTTCCATAAGCGCCCGCAGAGGTCTGAAGGGGCCCGTACTGTTCTGTAAGGATCCATAGGGCTCCGTAGAGCTTCGTAGGTTCCCTAGAGGCCTCTGGAGTACCGCAGGAGCCAGTAGTCTTCTGTAGGGGCCCGTAGGGTTCCTTCCATAGGGGTTGGCAGTGTTCCGTAGGGGCCTGTAGGTTTGTGTAAGTGCCCGCAGCAGTCTGTAGGAGTCTGTGGGATTCTGTAAGGTTCCGGAGGGTTCTGCAGGGTGCCGTAGGGGCCCGTAGAGTTCCGTAGTGGCTGGTAAAGTTCCGTAGGGCCCTGTGGGGTTCTGTGTGGACCTGTAGGGTTCCGTAGGGGCCTGCAGGGTTCTGTAAGTGCCCGCAGGTGTCTGTAGGGTTCCGTAGGGGTCTGTAGGATTCCGTAGGCACCTGCAGTGTTCTGTAGGAGCCCATAGGGTTTTAGTGTGGTTCCGTTGTGTCGCTAAGGGTCTTGTAGAGTGCTGTCGGGTCCTGGAGTATTCTGTAGGGTTCCAGAGGGGCTCGTAGGATTCCGTTGAAATCCGTAGGCTTCCCTAGGGGCCCGTGGAGTCCCGTAGATTTCCGTAGGGACCTGTAGGGTTGTGTAAGTGCCCGCAGGGGTTGGTAGGAGCTTGTAGGGTGCCATAAGTTTCCAGAGGGTTGTGTAGGGTTCCGTAGGGGCCTGTGGTGTTTCCTAGGGGCCTGTAGAGTCTCGTACAGTTCCATAGGGGCCTGTAGGTTTCCATAAGCGCCCGCAGAGGTCTGAAGGGGCCCGTACTGTTCCGTAAGGATCCATAGGGCTCCGTAGAGCTTCGTAGGTTCCCTAGAGGCCTGTAGAGTACCGCAGGAGCCAGTAGTGTTCTGTAGGGCCCCGTAGGGTTCCTTCCATAGGGGCTGGCAGTGTTCTGTAGGGTCCTCTAGGGTTGAGTAAGTGCCCGCAGGAGTCTGTAGGAATCCGTGGGATTCTGTAAGGTTCTGGAGGGTTCTGCAGGGTTCTGTAGGGGCCCGTAGAGTTCCGTAGTGGCTGGTAAAGTTCCCTAAGGCCCTGTACCGTTCCGTAACTGCCTGCAAGGCTCTTTAGGCTTCCGTAGGGGCTGGTAGGGTTCCATAAAGTTCCGTGGGTTCCTGCAGAATTCTGCAAGTGCCCGCAAGGGACTGTAGGGGCCCACAGTGTTTCTGTCAGGTTCCGTAGAGTTCCGTAGGGGCCATATTTTACTGTAGTGGCTGGTAGTATTCCGTAGGGGTCTGTAGGGTTCCGTAGGCACCTGCAGTGTTCTGTAGGAGCCCATAGGGTTTTAGTGAGGTTCCGTTGTGTTGCTAAGGGTCTTGTAGAGTTCTGTCGGGTCCTGGAGTATTCTGTAGGGTTCCAGAGGGGCTCGTAGGGTTCCGTCAAAATCCGTAGGGTTCCCTAGGGGCCCGTGGAGTCCTGTAGATTTCCGTAGGGACCTGTAGGGTTGTGTAAGTGCCCGCAGGGGTTGGTAGGAGCTTGTAGGGTGCCATAAGTTTCCAGAGGGTTGTGTAGGGTTCCGTAGGGGCCTGTGGTGTTCCGTAGGGGCCTGTAGAGTCTCGTACAATTCCGTAGGGTCCTGTAGGTTTCCATAAGCGCCCGCAGAGGTCTGAAGGGGCCCGTACTGTTCTGTAAGGATCCATAGGGCTCCGTAGAGCTTCGTAGGTTCCCTAGAGGCCTCTGGAGTACCGCAGGAGCCAGTAGTCTTCTGTAGGGGCCCGTAGGGTTCCTTCCATAGGGGTTGGCAGTGTTCCGTAGGGGCCTGTAGGTTTGTGTAAGTGCCCGCAGAAGTCTGTAGGAGTCTGTGGGATTCTGTAAGGTTCCGGAGGGTTCTGCAGGGTGCCGTAGGGGCCCGTAGAGTTCCGTAGTGGCTGGTAAAGTTCCGTAGGGCCCTGTGGGGTTCTGTGTGGACCTGTAGGGTTCCGTAGGGGCCTGCAGGGTTCTGTAAGTGCCCGCAGGTGTCTGTAGGGTTCCGTAGGGGTCTGTAGGGTTCCGTAGGCACCTGCAGTGTTCTGTAGGAGCCCATAGGGTTTTAGTGTGGTTCCGTTGTGTCGCTAAGGGTCTTGTAGAGTGCTGTCGGGTCCTGGAGTATTCTGTAGGGTTCCAGAGGGGCTCGTAGGATTCCGTTGAAATCCGTAGGCTTCCCTAGGGGCCCGTGGAGTCCCGTAGATTTCCGTAGGGACCTGTAGGGTTGTGTAAGTGCCCGCAGGGGTTGGTAGGAGCTTGTAGGGTGCCATAAGTTTCCAGAGGGTTGTGTAGGGTTCCGTAGGGGCCTGTGGTGTTTCCTAGGGGCCTGTAGAGTCTCGTACAGTTCCATAGGGGCCTGTAGGTTTCCATAAGCGCCCGCAGAGGTCTGAAGGGGCCCGTACTGTTCCGTAAGGATCCATAGGGCTCCGTAGAGCTTCGTAGGTTCCCTAGAGGCCTGTAGAGTACCGCAGGAGCCAGTAGTGTTCTGTAGGGCCCCGTAGGGTTCCTTCCATAGGGGCTGGCAGTGTTCTGTAGGGTCCTCTAGGGTTGAGTAAGTACCCGCAGGAGTCTGTAGGAATCCGTGGGATTCTGTAAGGTTCTGGAGGGTTCTGCAGGGTTCTGTAGGGGCCCCTAGAGTTCCGTAGTGGCTGGTAAAGTTCCCTAAGGCCCTGTACCGTTCCGTAACTGCCTGCAAGGCTCTTTAGGCTTCCGTAGGGGCTGGTAGGGTTCCATAAAGTTCCGTGGGTTCCTGCAGAATTCTGCAAGTGCCCGCAAGGGACTGTAGGGGCCCACAGTGTTTCTGTCAGGTTCCGTAGAGTTCCGTAGGGGCCATATTTTACTGTAGTGGCTGGTAGTATTCCGTAGGGGTCTGTAGGGTTCCGTAGGCACCTGCAGTGTTCTGTAGGAGCCCATAGGGTTTTAGTGAGGTTCCGTTGTGTTGCTAAGGGTCTTGTAGAGTTCTGTCGGGTCCTGGAGTATTCTGTAGGGTTCCAGAGGGGCTGGTAGGGTTCCGTCAAAATCCGTAGGGTTCCCTAGGGGCCCGTGGAGTCCTGTAGATTTCCGTAGGGACCTGTAGGGTTGTGTAAGTGCCCGCAGGGGTTGGTAGGAGCTTGTAGGGTGCCATAAGTTTCCAGAGGGTTGTGTAGGGTTCCGTAGGGGCCTGTGGTGTTCCGTAGGGGCCTGTAGAGTCTCGTACAATTCCGTAGGGGCCTGTAGGTTTCCATAAGCGCCCGCAGAGGTCTGAAGGGGCCCGTACTGTTCTGTAAGGATCCATAGGGCTCCGTAGAGCTTCGTAGGTTCCCTAGAGGCCTCTGGAGTACCGCAGGAGCCAGTAGTCTTCTGTAGGGGCCCGTAGGGTTCCTTCCATAGGGGTTGGCAGTGTTCCGTAGGGGCCTGTAGGGTTGTGTAAGTGCCCGCAGCAGTCTGTAGGAGTCTGTGGGATTCTGTAAGGTTCTGGAGGGTTCTGCAGGGTGCCGTAGGGGCCCGTAGAGTTCCGTAGTGGCTGGTAAAGTTCCCTAGGGCCCTGTGGGGTTCTGTATGGACTTGTAGCGTTCCGTAGGGGCCTGCAGGGTTCTGTAAGTGCCCGCAGGTGTCTGTAGGGTTCCGTAGGGGTCTGTAGGGTTCCGTAGGTGCCTGCAGTGTTCTGTAGGAGCCCATAGGGTTTTAGTGAGGTTCCGTTGTGTTGCTAAGGGTCTTGTAGAGTGCTGTCGGGTCCTGGAGTATTCTGTAGGGTTCCAGAGGGGCTCGTAAGGTTCCGTTGAAATCCGTAGGCTTCCCTAGGGGCCCGTGGAGTCCCGTAGATTTCCGTAGGGACCTGTAGGGTTGTGTAAGTGCCCGCAGGGGTTGGTAGGAGCTTGTAGGGTGCCATAAGTTTCCAGAGGGTTGTGTAGGGTTCCGTAGAGGCCTGTGGTGTTCCCTAGGGGCCTGTAGAGTCTCGTACAGTTCCGTAGGGTCCTGTAGGTTTCCATAAGCGCTCACAGAGGTCTGAAGGGGCCCGTACTGTTCCGTAAGGATCCATAGGGCTCCGTAGAGCTTCGTAGGTTCCCTAGAGGCCTGTAGAGTACCGCAGGAGCCAGTAGTGTTCTGTAGGGGTCCGTAAGGTTCCTTCCATAGGGGCTGGCAGTGTTCCGTAGGGTCCTCTAGGGTTGAGTAAGTGCCCGCAGGAGTCTCTAGGAATCTGTGGGATTCTGTAAGGTTCTGGAGGGTTCTGCAGGGTTCCGTAGGGGCCCCTAGAGGTCCTTAGTGGCTGGTAAAGTTCCCTAGAGCCCTGTACCGTTCCGTAACTGCCTGCAAGGGTCTTTAGGCTTCCGTAGGGGCTGGTAGGGTTCCATAAAGTTCCGTGGGTTCCTGCAGAATTCTGCAAGTGCCCGCAAGGGACTGTAGGGGCCCACAGTGTTTCTGTCAGGTTCCGTAGAGTTCCGTAGGGGCCATAGGTTTCCGTAGTGGCTGGTAGTATTCCGTAGGGGTCTGTAGGGTTCCGTAGGCACCTGCAGTGTTCTGTAGGAGCCCATAGGGTTTTCGTGAGGTTCCGTTGTGTTGCTAAGGGTCTTGTAGAGTGCTGTCGGGTCCTGGAGTATTCTGTAGGGTTCCAGAGGGGCTCATAGGGTTCCGTTGAAATCCGTAGGGTTCCCTAGGGGCCCGTGGAGTCCTGTAGATTTCCGTAGGGGCCTGTAGGGTTGTGTAAGTGCCCGCAGGGGTTGGTAGGAGCTTGTAGGGTGCCATAAGTTTCCGGAGGGTTGTGTAGGGTTCCGTAGAGGCCTGTGGTGTTCCGTAGGGGCCTGTAGGTTTCTCTCGTACAGTTCCGTAGGGTCCTGTAGGTTTCCGTAAGCACCCGCAGAGGTCTGAAGGGGCCCGTATTGTTCCGTAAGGATCCATAGGGCTCCGTACAGCTTCGTAGGTTCCCTAGTGGCTTCTTGAGTACCGCAGGAGCCAGTAGTGTTCTGCAGGGGCCCGTAAGGTTCCTTCCGTAGGGGCTGGCAGTGTTCCGTAGGGGCCTGTAGGGTTGTGTAAGTGCCCGCAGCAGTCTGTAGGAGTCTGTGGGATTCTGTAAGGTTCCGGAGGGTTCTGCAGGGTTCCGTAGAGGCCCATAGAGTTCCGTAGTGGCTGGTAAAGTTCCGTAGGGCCCTGTGGGGTTCTGTATGGACCTGTAGGGTTCCGTAGGGGCCTGCAGGGTTCTGTAAGTGCCCGCAGGTGTCTGTAGGGTTCCGTAGGGGTCTGTAGGGTTCCGTAGGCACCTGCAGTGTTCTGTAGGAGCCCATAGGGTTTTAGTGTGGTTCCGTTGTGTCGCTAAGGGTCTTGTAGAGTGCTGTCGGGTCCTGGAGTATTCTGTAGGGTTCCAGAGGGGCTGGTAGGGTTCCGTTGAAAACTGTAGGGTTCCCTAGGGGCCCGTGGAGTCCCGTAGATTTCCGTAGGGACCTGTAGGGTTGTGTAAGTGCCCGCAGGGGTTGGTAGGAGCTTGTAGGGTGCCATAAGTTTCCAGAGGGTTGTGTAGGGTTCCGTAGGGGCCTGTGGTGTTTCCTAGGGACCTGTAGAGTCTCGTACAGTTCCGTAGGGGCCTGTAGGTTTCCATAAGCGCCCGCAGAGGTCTGAAGGGGCCCGTACTGTTCCGTAAGGATCCATAGGGCTCCGTAGAGCTTCGTAGGTTCCCTAGAGGCCTGTAGAGTACCGCAGGAGCCAGTAGTGTTCTGTAGGGCCCCGTAGGGTTCCTTCCATAGGGGCTGGCAGTGTTCCGTAGGGTCCTCTAGGGTTGAGTAAGTGCCCGCAGCAGTCTGTAGGAATCCGTGGGATTCTGTAAGGTTCTGGAGGGTTCTGCAGGGTTCCGTAGGGGCCCGTAGAGTTCCATAGTGGCTGGTAAAGTTCCCTAGGGCCCTGTACCGTTCCGTAACTGCCTGCAAGGCTCTTTAGGCTTCCGTAGGGGCTGGTAGGGTTCCATAAAGTTCCGTGGGTTCCTGCAGAGTTCTGCAAGTGCCCGCAAGGGCCTGTAGGGGCCCACAGTGTTTCTGTCAGGTTCCGTAGAGTTCCGTAGGGGCCATATTTTACTGTAGTGGCTGGTAGTATTCCGTAGGGGTCTGTAGGGTTCCGTAGGCACCCGCAGTGTTCTGTAGGAGCCCATAGGGTTTTAGTGAGGTTCCGTTGTGTTGCTAAGGGTCTTGTAGAGTTCTGTCGGGTCCTGGAGTATTCTGTAGGGTTCCAGAGGGGCTCGTAGGGTTCTGTCGAAATCTGTAGTGTTCCCTAGGGGCCCGTGGAGTCCCGTAGATTTCCGTAGGGACCTGTAGGGTTGTGTAAGTGCCCGCAGGGGTTGGTAGGAGCTTGTAGGGTGCCATAAGTTTCCGGAGGGTTGTGTAGAGGCCTGTGGTGTTCCCCAGGGGCCTGTAGAGTCTCGTACAGTTCCGTAGGGTCCTGTAGGTTTCCATAAGCGCCCGCAGAGGTCTGAAGGGGCCCGTACTGTTCCGTAAGGATCCATAGGGCTCCGTAGAGCTTCGTAGGTTCCCTAGAGGCCTGTAGAGTACCGCAGGAGCCAGTAGTGTTCTGTAGGGCTCCGTAAGGTTCCTTCCATAGGGGCTGGCAATGTTCTGTAGGGTCCTCTAGGGTTGAGTAAGTGCCCGCAGGAGTCTGTAGGAATCCGTGGGATTCTGTAAGGTTCTGGAGGGTTCTGCAGGGTTCTGTAGGGGCCCGTAGAGTTCCGTAGTGGCTGGTAAAGTTCCCTAAGGCCCTGTACCGTTCCGTAACTGCCTGCAAGGCTCTTTAGGCTTCCGTAGGGGCTGGTAGGGTTCCATAAAGTTCCGTGGGTTCCTGCAGAATTCTGCAAGTGCCCGCAAGGGACTGTAGGGGCCCACAGTGTTTCTGTCAGGTTCCGTAGAGTTCCGTAGGGGCCATATTTTACTGTAGTGGCTGGTAGTATTCCGTAGGGGTCTGTAGGGTTCCGTAGGCACCTGCAGTGTTCTGTAGGAGCCCATAGGGTTTTAGTGTGGTTCCGTTGTGTCGCTAAGGGTCTTGTAGAGTGCTGTCGGGTCCTGGAGTATTCTGTAGGGTTCCAGAGGGGCTGGTAGGGTTCCGTTGAAAACTGTAGGGTTCCCTAGGGGCCCGTGGAGTCCCGTAGATTTCCGTAGGGACCTGTAGGGTTGTGTAAGTGCCCGCAGGGGTTGGTAGGAGCTTGTAGGGTGCCATAAGTTTCCAGAGGGTTGTGTAGGGTTCCGTAGGGGCCTGTGGTGTTTCCTAGGGACCTGTAGAGTCTCGTACAGTTCCGTAGGGGCCTGTAGGTTTCCATAAGCGCCCGCAGAGGTCTGAAGGGGCCCGTACTGTTCCGTAAGGATCCATAGGGCTCCGTAGAGCTTCGTAGGTTCCCTAGAGGCCTGTAGAGTACCGCAGGAGCCAGTAGTGTTCTGTAGGGCCCCGTAGGGTTCCTTCCATAGGGGCTGGCAGTGTTCCGTAGGGTCCTCTAGGGTTGAGTAAGTGCCCGCAGCAGTCTGTAGGAATCCGTGGGATTCTGTAAGGTTCTGGAGGGTTCTGCAGGGTTCCGTAGGGGCCCGTAGAGTTCCATAGTGGCTGGTAAAGTTCCCTAGGGCCCTGTACCGTTCCGTAACTGCCTGCAAGGCTCTTTAGGCTTCCGTAGGGGCTGGTAGGGTTCCATAAAGTTCCGTGGGTTCCTGCAGAGTTCTGCAAGTGCCCGCAAGGGCCTGTAGGGGCCCACAGTGTTTCTGTCAGGTTCCGTAGAGTTCCGTAGGGGCCATATTTTACTGTAGTGGCTGGTAGTATTCCGTAGGGGTCTGTAGGGTTCCGTAGGCACCCGCAGTGTTCTGTAGGAGCCCATAGGGTTTTAGTGAGGTTCCGTTGTGTTGCTAAGGGTCTTGTAGAGTTCTGTCGGGTCCTGGAGTATTCTGTAGGGTTCCAGAGGGGCTCGTAGGGTTCTGTCGAAATCTGTAGTGTTCCCTAGGGGCCCGTGGAGTCCCGTAGATTTCCGTAGGGACCTGTAGGGTTGTGTAAGTGCCCGCAGGGGTTGGTAGGAGCTTGTAGGGTGCCATAAGTTTCCGGAGGGTTGTGTAGAGGCCTGTGGTGTTCCCCAGGGGCCTGTAGAGTCTCGTACAGTTCCGTAGGGTCCTGTAGGTTTCCATAAGCGCCCGCAGAGGTCTGAAGGGGCCCGTACTGTTCCGTAAGGATCCATAGGGCTCCGTAGAGCTTCGTAGGTTCCCTAGAGGCCTGTAGAGTACCGCAGGAGCCAGTAGTGTTCTGTAGGGCTCCGTAAGGTTCCTTCCATAGGGGCTGGCAATGTTCTGTAGGGTCCTCTAGGGTTGAGTAAGTGCCCGCAGGAGTCTGTAGGAATCCGTGGGATTCTGTAAGGTTCTGGAGGGTTCTGCAGGGTTCTGTAGGGGCCCGTAGAGTTCCGTAGTGGCTGGTAAAGTTCCCTAAGGCCCTGTACCGTTCCGTAACTGCCTGCAAGGCTCTTTAGGCTTCCGTAGGGGCTGGTAGGGTTCCATAAAGTTCCGTGGGTTCCTGCAGAATTCTGCAAGTGCCCGCAAGGGACTGTAGGGGCCCACAGTGTTTCTGTCAGGTTCCGTAGAGTTCCGTAGGGGCCATATTTTACTGTAGTGGCTGGTAGTATTCCGTAGGGGTCTGTAGGGTTCCGTAGGCACCTGCAGTGTTCTGTAGGAGCCCATAGGGTTTTAGTGAGGTTCCGTTGTGTTGCTAAGGGTCTTGTAGAGTTCTGTCGGGTCCTGGAGTATTCTGTAGGGTTCCAGAGGGGCTGGTAGGGTTCCGTCAAAATCCGTAGGGTTCCCTAGGGGCCCGTGGAGTCCTGTAGATTTCCGTAGGGACCTGTAGGGTTGTGTAAGTGCCCGCAGGGGTTGGTAGGAGCTTGTAGGGTGCCATAAGTTTCCAGAGGGTTGTGTAGGGTTCCGTAGGGGCCTGTGGTGTTCCGTAGGGGCCTGTAGAGTCTCGTACAATTCCGTAGGGGCCTGTAGGTTTCCATAAGCGCCCGCAGAGGTCTGAAGGGGCCCGTACTGTTCTGTAAGGATCCATAGGGCTCCGTAGAGCTTCGTAGGTTCCCTAGAGGCCTCTGGAGTACCGCAGGAGCCAGTAGTCTTCTGTAGGGGCCCGTAGGGTTCCTTCCATAGGGGTTGGCAGTGTTCCGTAGGGGCCTGTAGGTTTGTGTAAGTGCCCGCAGCAGTCTGTAGGAGTCTGTGGGATTCTGTAAGGTTCCGGAGGGTTCTGCAGGGTGCCGTAGGGGCCCGTAGAGTTCCGTAGTGGCTGGTAAAGTTCCGTAGGGCCCTGTGGGGTTCTGTGTGGACCTGTAGGGTTCCGTAGGGGCCTGCAGGGTTCTGTAAGTGCCCGCAGGTGTCTGTAGGGTTCCGTAGGGGTCTGTAGGGTTCCGTAGGCACCTGCAGTGTTCTGTAGGAGCCCATAGGGTTTTAGTGTGGTTCCGTTGTGTCGCTAAGGGTCTTGTAGAGTGCTGTCAGGTCCTGGAGTATTCTGTAGGGTTCCAGAGGGGCTCGTAGGATTCCGTTGAAATCCGTAGGCTTCCCTAGGGGCCCGTGGAGTCCCGTAGATTTCCGTAGGGACCTGTAGGGTTGTGTAAGTGCCCGCAGGGGTTGGTAGGAGCTTGTAGGGTGCCATAAGTTTCCAGAGGGTTGTGTAGGGTTCCGTAGGGGCCTGTGGTGTTTCCTAGGGGCCTGTAGAGTCTCGTACAGTTCCATAGGGGCCTGTAGGTTTCCATAAGCGCCCGCAGAGGTCTGAAGGGGCCCGTACTGTTCCGTAAGGATCCATAGGGCTCCGTAGAGCTTCGTAGGTTCCCTAGAGGCCTGTAGAGTACCGCAGGAGCCAGTAGTGTTCTGTAGGGCCCCGTAGGGTTCCTTCCATAGGGGCTGGCAGTGTTCTGTAGGGTCCTCTAGGGTTGAGTAAGTGCCCGCAGGAGTCTGTAGGAATCCGTGGGATTCTGTAAGGTTCTGGAGGGTTCTGCAGGGTTCTGTAGGGGCCCGTAGAGTTCCGTAGTGGCTGGTAAAGTTCCCTAAGGCCCT
The DNA here is from genome assembly GCF_964106895.1 of Numenius arquata. NCBI lineage: Eukaryota > Metazoa > Chordata > Aves > Charadriiformes > Scolopacidae > Numenius > Numenius arquata. The sequence goes on from NW_027415761.1 coordinate 75,127, forward strand.
GTACCGTTCCGTAACTGCCTGCAAGGCTCTTTAGGCTTCCGTAGGGGCTGGTAGGGTTCCATAAAGTTCCGTGGGTTCCTGCAGAATTCTGCAAGTGCCCGCAAGGGACTGTAGGGGCCCACAGTGTTTCTGTCAGGTTCCGTAGAGTTCCGTAGGGGCCATATTTTACTGTAGTGGCTGGTAGTATTCCGTAGGGGTCTGTAGGGTTCCGTAGGCACCTGCAGTGTTCTGTAGGAGCCCATAGGGTTTTAGTGAGGTTCCGTTGTGTTGCTAAGGGTCTTGTAGAGTTCTGTCGGGTCCTGGAGTATTCTGTAGGGTTCCAGAGGGGCTGGTAGGGTTCCGTCAAAATCCGTAGGGTTCCCTAGGGGCCCGTGGAGTCCTGTAGATTTCCGTAGGGACCTGTAGGGTTGTGTAAGTGCCCGCAGGGGTTGGTAGGAGCTTGTAGGGTGCCATAAGTTTCCAGAGGGTTGTGTAGGGTTCCGTAGGGGCCTGTGGTGTTCCGTAGGGGCCTGTAGAGTCTCGTACAATTCCGTAGGGGCCTGTAGGTTTCCATAAGCGCCCGCAGAGGTCTGAAGGGGCCCGTACTGTTCTGTAAGGATCCATAGGGCTCCGTAGAGCTTCGTAGGTTCCCTAGAGGCCTCTGGAGTACCGCAGGAGCCAGTAGTCTTCTGTAGGGGCCCGTAGGGTTCCTTCCATAGGGGTTGGCAGTGTTCCGTAGGGGCCTGTAGGTTTGTGTAAGTGCCCGCAGCAGTCTGTAGGAGTCTGTGGGATTCTGTAAGGTTCCGGAGGGTTCTGCAGGGTGCCGTAGGGGCCCGTAGAGTTCCGTAGTGGCTGGTAAAGTTCCGTAGGGCCCTGTGGGGTTCTGTGTGGACCTGTAGGGTTCCGTAGGGGCCTGCAGGGTTCTGTAAGTGCCCGCAGGTGTCTGTAGGGTTCCGTAGGGGTCTGTAGGGTTCCGTAGGCACCTGCAGTGTTCTGTAGGAGCCCATAGGGTTTTAGTGTGGTTCCGTTGTGTCGCTAAGGGTCTTGTAGAGTGCTGTCGGGTCCTGGAGTATTCTGTAGGGTTCCAGAGGGGCTCGTAGGATTCCGTTGAAATCCGTAGGCTTCCCTAGGGGCCCGTGGAGTCCCGTAGATTTCCGTAGGGACCTGTAGGGTTGTGTAAGTGCCCGCAGGGGTTGGTAGGAGCTTGTAGGGTGCCATAAGTTTCCAGAGGGTTGTGTAGGGTTCCGTAGGGGCCTGTGGTGTTTCCTAGGGGCCTGTAGAGTCTCGTACAGTTCCATAGGGGCCTGTAGGTTTCCATAAGCGCCCGCAGAGGTCTGAAGGGGCCCGTACTGTTCCGTAAGGATCCATAGGGCTCCGTAGAGCTTCGTAGGTTCCCTAGAGGCCTGTAGAGTACCGCAGGAGCCAGTAGTGTTCTGTAGGGCCCCGTAGGGTTCCTTCCATAGGGGCTGGCAGTGTTCTGTAGGGTCCTCTAGGGTTGAGTAAGTGCCCGCAGGAGTCTGTAGGAATCCGTGGGATTCTGTAAGGTTCTGGAGGGTTCTGCAGGGTTCTGTAGGGGCCCGTAGAGTTCCGTAGTGGCTGGTAAAGTTCCCTAAGGCCCTGTACCATTCCGTAACTGCCTGCAAGGCTCTTTAGGCTTCCGTAGGGGCTGGTAGGGTTCCATAAAGTTCCGTGGGTTCCTGCAGAATTCTGCAAGTGCCCGCAAGGGACTGTAGGGGCCCACAGTGTTTCTGTCAGGTTCCGTAGAGTTTTGTAGGGGCCATATTTTACTGTAGTGGCTGGTAGTATTCCGTAGGGGTCTGTAGGGTTCCGTAGGCACCTGCAGTGTTCTGTAGGAGCCCATAGGGTTTTAGTGAGGTTCCGTTGTGTTGCTAAGGGTCTTGTAGAGTTCTGTCGGGTCCTGGAGTATTCTGTAGGGTTCCAGAGGGGCTGGTAGGGTTCCGTCAAAATCCGTAGGGTTCCCTAGGGGCCCGTGGAGTCCTGTAGATTTCCGTAGGGACCTGTAGGGTTGTGTAAGTGCCCGCAGGGGTTGGTAGGAGCTTGTAGGGTGCCATAAGTTTCCAGAGGGTTGTGTAGGGTTCCGTAGGGGCCTGTGGTGTTCCGTAGGGGCCTGTAGAGTCTCGTACAATTCCGTAGGGGCCTGTAGGTTTCCATAAGCGCCCGCAGAGGTCTGAAGGGGCCCGTACTGTTCTGTAAGGATCCATAGGGCTCCGTAGAGCTTCGTAGGTTCCCTAGAGGCCTCTGGAGTACCGCAGGAGCCAGTAGTCTTCTGTAGGGGCCCGTAGGGTTCCTTCCATAGGGGTTGGCAGTGTTCCGTAGGGGCCTGTAGGGTTGTGTAAGTGCCCGCAGCAGTCTGTAGGAGTCTGTGGGATTCTGTAAGGTTCTGGAGGGTTCTGCAGGGTGCCGTAGGGGCCCGTAGAGTTCCGTAGTGGCTGGTAAAGTTCCCTAGGGCCCTGTGGGGTTCTGTATGGACTTGTAGCGTTCCGTAGGGGCCTGCAGGGTTCTGTAAGTGCCCGCAGGTGTCTGTAGGGTTCCGTAGGGGTCTGTAGGGTTCCGTAGGTGCCTGCAGTGTTCTGTAGGAGCCCATAGGGTTTTAGTGAGGTTCCGTTGTGTTGCTAAGGGTCTTGTAGAGTGCTGTCGGGTCCTGGAGTATTCTGTAGGGTTCCAGAGGGGCTCGTAAGGTTCCGTTGAAATCCGTAGGCTTCCCTAGGGGCCCGTGGAGTCCCGTAGATTTCCGTAGGGACCTGTAGGGTTGTGTAAGTGCCCGCAGGGGTTGGTAGGAGCTTGTAGGGTGCCATAAGTTTCCAGAGGGTTGTGTAGGGTTCCGTAGAGGCCTGTGGTGTTCCCTAGGGGCCTGTAGAGTCTCGTACAGTTCCATAGGGTCCTGTAGGTTTCCATAAGCGCTCACAGAGGTCTGAAGGGGCCCGTACTGTTCCGTAAGGATCCATAGGGCTCCGTAGAGCTTCGTAGGTTCCCTAGAGGCCTGTAGAGTACCGCAGGAGCCAGTAGTGTTCTGTAGGGGTCCGTAAGGTTCCTTCCATAGGGGCTGGCAGTGTTCCGTAGGGTCCTCTAGGGTTGAGTAAGTGCCCGCAGGAGTCTCTAGGAATCTGTGGGATTCTGTAAGGTTCTGGAGGGTTCTGCAGGGTTCCGTAGGGGCCCCTAGAGGTCCTTAGTGGCTGGTAAAGTTCCCTAGAGCCCTGTACCGTTCCGTAACTGCCTGCAAGGGTCTTTAGGCTTCCGTAGGGGCTGGTAGGGTTCCATAAAGTTCCGTGGGTTCCTGCAGAATTCTGCAAGTGCCCGCAAGGGACTGTAGGGGCCCACAGTGTTTCTGTCAGGTTCCGTAGAGTTCCGTAGGGGCCATAGGTTTCCGTAGTGGCTGGTAGTATTCCGTAGGGGTCTGTAGGGTTCCGTAGGCACCTGCAGTGTTCTGTAGGAGCCCATAGGGTTTTCGTGAGGTTCCGTTGTGTTGCTAAGGGTCTTGTAGAGTGCTGTCGGGTCCTGGAGTATTCTGTAGGGTTCCAGAGGGGCTCATAGGGTTCCGTTGAAATCCGTAGGGTTCCCTAGGGGCCCGTGGAGTCCTGTAGATTTCCGTAGGGGCCTGTAGGGTTGTGTAAGTGCCCGCAGGGGTTGGTAGGAGCTTGTAGGGTGCCATAAGTTTCCGGAGGGTTGTGTAGGGTTCCGTAGAGGCCTGTGGTGTTCCGTAGGGGCCTGTAGGTTTCTCTCGTACAGTTCCGTAGGGTCCTGTAGGTTTCCGTAAGCACCCGCAGAGGTCTGAAGGGGCCCGTATTGTTCCGTAAGGATCCATAGGGCTCCGTACAGCTTCGTAGGTTCCCTAGTGGCTTCTTGAGTACCGCAGGAGCCAGTAGTGTTCTGCAGGGGCCCGTAAGGTTCCTTCCGTAGGGGCTGGCAGTGTTCCGTAGGGGCCTGTAGGGTTGTGTAAGTGCCCGCAGCAGTCTGTAGGAGTCTGTGGGATTCTGTAAGGTTCCGGAGGGTTCTGCAGGGTTCCGTAGAGGCCCATAGAGTTCCGTAGTGGCTGGTAAAGTTCCGTAGGGCCCTGTGGGGTTCTGTATGGACCTGTAGGGTTCCGTAGGGGCCTGCAGGGTTCTGTAAGTGCCCGCAGGTGTCTGTAGGGTTCCGTAGGGGTCTGTAGGGTTCCGTAGGCACCTGCAGTGTTCTGTAGGAGCCCATAGGGTTTTAGTGTGGTTCCGTTGTGTCGCTAAGGGTCTTGTAGAGTGCTGTCGGGTCCTGGAGTATTCTGTAGGGTTCCAGAGGGGCTGGTAGGGTTCCGTTGAAAACTGTAGGGTTCCCTAGGGGCCCGTGGAGTCCCGTAGATTTCCGTAGGGACCTGTAGGGTTGTGTAAGTGCCCGCAGGGGTTGGTAGGAGCTTGTAGGGTGCCATAAGTTTCCAGAGGGTTGTGTAGGGTTCCGTAGGGGCCTGTGGTGTTTCCTAGGGACCTGTAGAGTCTCGTACAGTTCCGTAGGGGCCTGTAGGTTTCCATAAGCGCCCGCAGAGGTCTGAAGGGGCCCGTACTGTTCCGTAAGGATCCATAGGGCTCCGTAGAGCTTCGTAGGTTCCCTAGAGGCCTGTAGAGTACCGCAGGAGCCAGTAGTGTTCTGTAGGGCCCCGTAGGGTTCCTTCCATAGGGGCTGGCAGTGTTCCGTAGGGTCCTCTAGGGTTGAGTAAGTGCCCGCAGCAGTCTGTAGGAATCCGTGGGATTCTGTAAGGTTCTGGAGGGTTCTGCAGGGTTCCGTAGGGGCCCGTAGAGTTCCATAGTGGCTGGTAAAGTTCCCTAGGGCCCTGTACCGTTCCGTAACTGCCTGCAAGGCTCTTTAGGCTTCCGTAGGGGCTGGTAGGGTTCCATAAAGTTCCGTGGGTTCCTGCAGAGTTCTGCAAGTGCCCGCAAGGGCCTGTAGGGGCCCACAGTGTTTCTGTCAGGTTCCGTAGAGTTCCGTAGGGGCCATATTTTACTGTAGTGGCTGGTAGTATTCCGTAGGGGTCTGTAGGGTTCCGTAGGCACCCGCAGTGTTCTGTAGGAGCCCATAGGGTTTTAGTGAGGTTCCGTTGTGTTGCTAAGGGTCTTGTAGAGTTCTGTCGGGTCCTGGAGTATTCTGTAGGGTTCCAGAGGGGCTCGTAGGGTTCTGTCGAAATCTGTAGTGTTCCCTAGGGGCCCGTGGAGTCCCGTAGATTTCCGTAGGGACCTGTAGGGTTGTGTAAGTGCCCGCAGGGGTTGGTAGGAGCTTGTAGGGTGCCATAAGTTTCCGGAGGGTTGTGTAGAGGCCTGTGGTGTTCCCCAGGGGCCTGTAGAGTCTCGTACAGTTCCGTAGGGTCCTGTAGGTTTCCATAAGCGCCCGCAGAGGTCTGAAGGGGCCCGTACTGTTCCGTAAGGATCCATAGGGCTCCGTAGAGCTTCGTAGGTTCCCTAGAGGCCTGTAGAGTACCGCAGGAGCCAGTAGTGTTCTGTAGGGCTCCGTAAGGTTCCTTCCATAGGGGCTGGCAGTGTTCCGTAGGGTCCTCTAGGGTCGAGTAAGTGCCTGCAGGAGTCTCTAGGAATCTGTGGGATTCTGTAAGGTTCTGGAGGGTTCTGCAGGGTTCCGTAGGGGCCCCTAGAGTTCCTTAGTGGCTGGTAAAGTTCCGTAGGGCCCTGTACCGTTCCGTAACTGCCTGCAAGGGTCTTTAGGCTTCCGTAGGGGCTGGTAGGGTTCCATAAAGTTCCGTGGGTTCCTGCAGAATTCTGCAAGTGCCCGCAAGGGACTGTAGGGGCCCACAGTGTTTCTGTCAGGTTCCGTAGAGTTCCGTAGGGGCCATATTTTACTGTAGTGGCTGGTAGTATTCCGTAGGGGTCTGTAGGGTTCCGTAGGCACCCGCAGTGTTCTGTAGGAGCCCATAGGGTTTTAGTGAGGTTCCGTTGTGTTGCTAAGGGTCTTGTAGAGTTCTGTCGGGTCCTGGAGTATTCTGTAGGGTTCCAGAGGGGCTCGTAGGGTTCTGTCGAAATCTGTAGTGTTCCCTAGGGGCCCGTGGAGTCCCGTAGATTTCCGTAGGGACCTGTAGGGTTGTGTAAGTGCCCGCAGGGGTTGGTAGGAGCTTGTAGGGTGCCATAAGTTTCCGGAGGGTTGTGTAGAGGCCTGTGGTGTTCCCCAGGGGCCTGTAGAGTCTCGTACAGTTCCGTAGGGTCCTGTAGGTTTCCATAAGCGCCCGCAGAGGTCTGAAGGGGCCCGTACTGTTCCGTAAGGATCCATAGGGCTCCGTAGAGCTTCGTAGGTTCCCTAGAGGCCTGTAGAGTACCGCAGGAGCCAGTAGTGTTCTGTAGGGCTCCGTAAGGTTCCTTCCATAGGGGCTGGCAGTGTTCCGTAGGGTCCTCTAGGGTCGAGTAAGTGCCTGCAGGAGTCTCTAGGAATCTGTGGGATTCTGTAAGGTTCTGGAGGGTTCTGCAGGGTTCCGTAGGGGCCCCTAGAGTTCCTTAGTGGCTGGTAAAGTTCCCTAGGGCCCTGTACCGTTCCGTAACTGCCTGCAAGGCTCTTTAGGCTTCCGTAGGGGCTGGTAGGGTTCCATAAAGTTCCGTGGGTTCCTGCAGAATTCTGCAAGTGCCCGCAAGGGACTGTAGGGGCCCACAGTGTTTCTGTCAGGTTCCGTAGAGTTCCGTAGGGGCCATAGGTTTCCGTAGCGGCTGGTAGTATTCCATAGGGGTCTGTAGGGTTCCGTAGGCACCTGCAGTGTTCTGTAGGAGCCCATAGGGTTTTAGTGAGGTTCCGTTGTGTTGCTAAGGGTCTTGTAGAGTTCTGTCGGGTCCTGGAGTATTCTGTAGGGTTCCAGAGGGGCTCGTAGGGTTCCGTCGAAATCTGTAGGCTTCCCTAGGGGCCCGTGGAGTCCCGTAGATTTCCGTAGGGGCCTGTAGGGTTGTGTAAGTACCCGCAGGGGTTGGTAGGAGCTTGTAGGGTGCCATAAGTTTCCAGAGGGTTGTGTAGGGTTCCGTAGGGGCCTGTGGTGTTTCCTAGGGGCCTGTAGAGTCTCGTAGAGTTCCGTAGGGTCCTGTAGGTTTCCATAAGCGCCCGCAGAGGTCTGAAGGGGCCCGTACTGTTCCGTAAGGATCCATAGGGCTCCGTAGAGCTTCGTAGGTTCCCTAGAGGCCTGTAGAGTACCGCAGGAGCCAGTAGTGTTCTGTAGGGGTCCGTAAGGTTCCTTCCATAGGGGCTGGCAGTGTTCCGTAGGGTCCTCTAGGGTTGAGTAAGTGCCCGCAGGAGTCTCTAGGAATCTGTGGGATTCTGTAAGGTTCTGGAGGGTTCTGCAGGGTTCCGTAGGGGCCCCTAGAGGTCCTTAGTGGCTGGTAAAGTTCCCTAGAGCCCTGTACCGTTCCGTAACTGCCTGCAAGGGTCTTTAGGCTTCCGTAGGGGCTGGTAGGGTTCCATAAAGTTCCGTGGGTTCCTGCAGAATTCTGCAAGTGCCCGCAAGGGACTGTAGGGGCCCACAGTGTTTCTGTCAGGTTCCGTAGAGTTCCGTAGGGGCCATAGGTTTCCGTAGTGGCTGGTAGTATTCCGTAGGGGTCTGTAGGGTTCCGTAGGCACCTGCAGTGTTCTGTAGGAGCCCATAGGGTTTTCGTGAGGTTCCGTTGTGTTGCTAAGGGTCTTGTAGAGTGCTGTCGGGTCCTGGAGTATTCTGTAGGGTTCCAGAGGGGCTCATAGGGTTCCGTTGAAATCCGTAGGGTTCCCTAGGGGCCCGTGGAGTCCTGTAGATTTCCGTAGGGGCCTGTAGGGTTGTGTAAGTGCCCGCAGGGGTTGGTAGGAGCTTGTAGGGTGCCATAAGTTTCCGGAGGGTTGTGTAGGGTTCCGTAGAGGCCTGTGGTGTTCCCTAGGGGCCTGTAGGTTTCTCTCGTACAGTTCCGTAGGGTCCTGTAGGTTTCCGTAAGCACCCGCAGAGGTCTGAAGGGGCCCGTATTGTTCCGTAAGGATCCATAGGGCTCCGTACAGCTTCGTAGGTTCCCTAGTGGCTTCTTGAGTACCGCAGGAGCCAGTAGTGTTCTGCAGGGGCCCGTAAGGTTCCTTCCGTAGGGGCTGGCAGTGTTCCGTAGGGGCCTGTAGGGTTGTGTAAGTGCCCGCAGCAGTCTGTAGGAGTCTGTGGGATTCTGTAAGGTTCCGGAGGGTTCTGCAGGGTTCCGTAGGGGCCCATAGAGTTCCGTAGTGGCTGGTAAAGTTCCGTAGGGCCCTGTGGGGTTCTGTATGGACCTGTAGGGTTCCGTAGGGGCCTGCAGGGTTCTGTAAGTGCCCGCAGGTGTCTGTAGGGTTCCGTAGGGGTCTGTAGGGTTCCGTAGGCACCTGCAGTGTTCTGTAGGAGCCCATAGGGTTTTAGTGTGGTTCCGTTGTGTCGCTAAGGGTCTTGTAGAGTGCTGTCGGGTCCTGGAGTATTCTGTAGGGTTCCAGAGGGGCTGGTAGGGTTCCGTTGAAAACTGTAGGGTTCCCTAGGGGCCCGTGGAGTCCCGTAGATTTCCGTAGGGACCTGTAGGGTTGTGTAAGTGCCCGCAGGGGTTGGTAGGAGCTTGTAGGGTGCCATAAGTTTCCAGAGGGTTGTGTAGGGTTCCGTAGGGGCCTGTGGTGTTTCCTAGGGACCTGTAGAGTCTCGTACAGTTCCGTAGGGGCCTGTAGGTTTCCATAAGCGCCCGCAGAGGTCTGAAGGGGCCCGTACTGTTCCGTAAGGATCCATAGGGCTCCGTAGAGCTTCGTAGGTTCCCTAGAGGCCTGTAGAGTACCGCAGGAGCCAGTAGTGTTCTGTAGGGCCCCGTAGGGTTCCTTCCATAGGGGCTGGCAGTGTTCCGTAGGGTCCTCTAGGGTTGAGTAAGTGCCCGCAGCAGTCTGTAGGAATCCGTGGGATTCTGTAAGGTTCTGGAGGGTTCTGCAGGGTTCCGTAGGGGCCCGTAGAGTTCCATAGTGGCTGGTAAAGTTCCCTAGGGCCCTGTACCGTTCCGTAACTGCCTGCAAGGCTCTTTAGGCTTCCGTAGGGGCTGGTAGGGTTCCATAAAGTTCCGTGGGTTCCTGCAGAGTTCTGCAAGTGCCCGCAAGGGCCTGTAGGGGCCCACAGTGTTTCTGTCAGGTTCCGTAGAGTTCCGTAGGGGCCATATTTTACTGTAGTGGCTGGTAGTATTCCGTAGGGGTCTGTAGGGTTCCGTAGGCACCCGCAGTGTTCTGTAGGAGCCCATAGGGTTTTAGTGAGGTTCCGTTGTGTTGCTAAGGGTCTTGTAGAGTTCTGTCGGGTCCTGGAGTATTCTGTAGGGTTCCAGAGGGGCTCGTAGGGTTCTGTCGAAATCTGTAGTGTTCCCTAGGGGCCCGTGGAGTCCCGTAGATTTCCGTAGGGACCTGTAGGGTTGTGTAAGTGCCCGCAGGGGTTGGTAGGAGCTTGTAGGGTGCCATAAGTTTCCGGAGGGTTGTGTAGAGGCCTGTGGTGTTCCCCAGGGGCCTGTAGAGTCTCGTACAGTTCCGTAGGGTCCTGTAGGTTTCCATAAGCGCCCGCAGAGGTCTGAAGGGGCCCGTACTGTTCCGTAAGGATCCATAGGGCTCCGTAGAGCTTCGTAGGTTCCCTAGAGGCCTGTAGAGTACCGCAGGAGCCAGTAGTGTTCTGTAGGGCTCCGTAAGGTTCCTTCCATAGGGGCTGGCAGTGTTCCGTAGGGTCCTCTAGGGTCGAGTAAGTGCCTGCAGGAGTCTCTAGGAATCTGTGGGATTCTGTAAGGTTCTGGAGGGTTCTGCAGGGTTCCGTAGGGGCCCCTAGAGTTCCTTAGTGGCTGGTAAAGTTCCCTAGGGCCCTGTACCGTTCCGTAACTGCCTGCAAGGCTCTTTAGGCTTCCGTAGGGGCTGGTAGGGTTCCATAAAGTTCCGTGGGTTCCTGCAGAATTCTGCAAGTGCCCGCAAGGGACTGTAGGGGCCCACAGTGTTTCTGTCAGGTTCCGTAGAGTTCCGTAGGGGCCATATTTTACTGTAGTGGCTGGTAGTATTCCGTAGGGGTCTGTAGGGTTCCGTAGGCACCCGCAGTGTTCTGTAGGAGCCCATAGGGTTTTAGTGAGGTTCCGTTGTGTTGCTAAGGGTCTTGTAGAGTTCTGTCGGGTCCTGGAGTATTCTGTAGGGTTCCAGAGGGGCTCGTAGGGTTCTGTCGAAATCTGTAGTGTTCCCTAGGGGCCCGTGGAGTCCCGTAGATTTCCGTAGGGACCTGTAGGGTTGTGTAAGTGCCCGCAGGGGTTGGTAGGAGCTTGTAGGGTGCCATAAGTTTCCGGAGGGTTGTGTAGAGGCCTGTGGTGTTCCCCAGGGGCCTGTAGAGTCTCGTACAGTTCCGTAGGGTCCTGTAGGTTTCCATAAGCGCCCGCAGAGGTCTGAAGGGGCCCGTACTGTTCCGTAAGGATCCATAGGGCTCCGTAGAGCTTCGTAGGTTCCCTAGAGGCCTGTAGAGTACCGCAGGAGCCAGTAGTGTTCTGTAGGGCTCCGTAAGGTTCCTTCCATAGGGGCTGGCAGTGTTCCGTAGGGTCCTCTAGGGTCGAGTAAGTGCCTGCAGGAGTCTCTAGGAATCTGTGGGATTCTGTAAGGTTCTGGAGGGTTCTGCAGGGTTCCGTAGGGGCCCCTAGAGTTCCTTAGTGGCTGGTAAAGTTCCCTAGGGCCCTGTACCGTTCCGTAACTGCCTGCAAGGCTCTTTAGGCTTCCGTAGGGGCTGGTAGGGTTCCATAAAGTTCCGTGGGTTCCTGCAGAATTCTGCAAGTGCCCGCAAGGGACTGTAGGGGCCCACAGTGTTTCTGTCAGGTTCCGTAGAGTTCCGTAGGGGCCATAGGTTTCCGTAGCGGCTGGTAGTATTCCATAGGGGTCTGTAGGGTTCCGTAGGCACCTGCAGTGTTCTGTAGGAGCCCATAGGGTTTTAGTGAGGTTCCGTTGTGTTGCTAAGGGTCTTGTAGAGTTCTGTCGGGTCCTGGAGTATTCTGTAGGGTTCCAGAGGGGCTCGTAGGGTTCCGTCGAAATCTGTAGGCTTCCCTAGGGGCCCGTGGAGTCCCGTAGATTTCCGTAGGGGCCTGTAGGGTTGTGTAAGTACCCGCAGGGGTTGGTAGGAGCTTGTAGGGTGCCATAAGTTTCCAGAGGGTTGTGTAGGGTTCCGTAGGGGCCTGTGGTGTTTTCCTAGGGGCCTGTAGAGTCTCGTAGAGTTCCGTAGGGTCCTGTAGGTTTCCATAAGCGCCCGCAGAGGTCTGAAGGGGCCCGTACTGTTCCGTAAGGATCCATAGGCTCCGTAGAGCTTCGTAGGTTCCCTAGAGGCCTGTGTAGAGTACCGCAGGAGCCAGTAGTGTTCTGTAGGGGTCCGTAAGGTTCCTTCCATAGGGGCTGGCAGTGTTCGTAGGGTCCTCTAGGGTTGAGTAAGTGCCCGCAGGAGTCTCTAGGAATCTGTGGGATTCTGTAAGGTTCTGGAGGGTTCTGCAGGGTTCCGTAGGGGCCCCTAGAGGTCCTTAGTGGCTGGTAAAGTTCCCTAGAGCCCTGTACCGTTCCGTAACTGCCTGCAAGGGTCTTTAGGCTTCGTAGGGGCTGTAGGGTTCCATAAAGTTCCGTGGGTTCCTGCAGAATTCTGCAAGTGCCCGCAAGGGACTGTAGGGGCCCACAGTGTTTCTGTCAGGTTCCGTAGAGTTCCGTAGGGGCCATAGGTTTCCGTAGTGGCTGGTAGTATTCCGTAGGGGTCTGTAGGGTTCCGTAGGCACCTGCAGTGTTCTGTAGGAGCCCATAGGGTTTTCGTGAGGTTCCGTTGTGTTGCTAAGGGTCTTGTAGAGTGCTGTCGGGTCCTGGAGTATTCTGTAGGGTTCCAGAGGGGCTCATAGGGTTCCGTTGAAATCCGTAGGGTTCCCTAGGGGCCCGTGGAGTCTGTAGATTTCCGTAGGGGCCTGTAGGGTTGTGTAAGTGCCCGCAGGGGTTGGTAGGAGCTTGTAGGGTGCCATAAGTTTCCGGAGGGTTGTGTAGGGTTCCGTAGAGGCCTGTGGTGTTCCCTAGGGGCCTGTAGGTTTCTCTCGTACAGTTCCGTAGGGTCCTGTAGGTTTCCGTAAGCACCCGCAGAGGTCTGAAGGGGCCGTATTGTTCCGTAAGGATCCATAGGGCTCCGTACAGCTTCGTAGGTTCCCTAGTGGCTTCTTGAGTACCGCAGGAGCCAGTAGTGTTCTGCAGGGCCCGTAAGGTTCCTTCCGTAGGGGCTGGCAGTGTTCCGTAGGGGCCTGTAGGGTTGTGTAAGTGCCCGCAGCAGTCTGTAGGAGTCTGTGGGATTCCTGTAAGGTTCCGGAGGGTTCTGCAGGGTTCCGTAGGGGCCCATAGAGTTCCGTAGTGGCTGGTAAAGTTCCGTAGGGCCCTGTGGGGTTCTGTATGGACCTGTAGGGTTCCGTAGGGGCCTGCAGGGTTCTGTAAGTGCCCGCAGGTGTCTGTAGGGTTCCGTAGGGGTCTGTAGGGTTCCGTAGGCACCTGCAGTGTTCTGTAGG